>NC_058082.1:305972743-306114350 GCF_014858855.1 Bufo gargarizans | reverse complement strand
ACACCAGTGCAACTCATATCTGGTGTAACAGTAGTGTACATTTAAAAAAAAACTACAATTTTGACTGTGAAATAAGAGCAGTCAGTTGCCTGCACGCATGTGCGTTTCAGGTCCTGCCAGGGCACAGTCTCACACCAGTGCAACCCATATCTGGTGTAACAGTAGTGTACATTTAAAAAAAAACTACAAATTTGACTGTGAAATAATAGCAGTCAGTTGCCTGCACGCATGTGCTTTTCAGGCCATGCCAGGGCACAGTGTCACACCAGTGCAACTCATATCTGGTGTAACAGTAGTGTACATTAAAAAAAGAACTACAAATTTGACTGTGAAATAATAGCAGTCAGTTGCCTGCACGCATGTGCTTTTCAGGCCATGCCAGGGCACAGTGTCACACCAGTGCAACTCATATCTGGTGTAACAGTAGTGTACATTAAAAAAAAACTACAAATTTGACTGTGAAATAATAGCAGTCAGTTGCCTTCACACATGTGGGTTTCAGGCCATGCCAGGGCACAGTGTCACACCTGTGCAACCCATATCTGGTGTAACAGTAGTGTACATTTAAAATAAAACTACAAATTTGACTGTGAAATAATAGCAGTCAGTTGCCTGCACGCATGTGCTATTCAGGCCATGCCAGGGCACAGTCTCACACCAGTGCAACTCATATCTGATGTAACAGTAGTGTACATTTAAAAAAAGAAATACAAATTTGACTGTGAAATAATAGCAGTCAGTTGCCTTCACACATGTGCGTTTCAGGCCATGCCAGGGCACAGTGTCACACCAGTGACAATTCATATCTGGTGTAACAGTAGTGTACATTAAAAAAATAACTACAAATTTGACTGTGAAATAATAGCAGTCAGTTGCCTGCACGCATGTGCGTTTCAGGCCCTGCCAGGGCACAGTGTCACACCAGTGCAACTCATATCTGGTGTAACAGTAGTGTACATAAAAAAGAAATACTACAAATTTGACTGTGAAATAATAGCAGTCAGTTGCCTGCACGCATGTGCGTTTCAGGCCCTGCCAGGGCACAGTGTCACACCAGTGCAACTCATATCTGGTGTAACAGTAGTGTACATAAAAAAGAAAAAACTACAAATTTGACTGTGAAATAATAGCAGTCTGTTGCCTTTACATGTGTGTGTTTCAGGCCCTGCCAGGGCAAAGTGTCACACCAGTGCAACTCATATCTGGTTTAATAGTAGTGTACATTTAAAAAAAAAACTACAAATTTGACTGTGAAATAAAAGCAGTCAGTTGCCTGCACGCATGTGCTATTTAGGCCATGCCAGGGCACAGTGTCACACCAGTGCACCTCATATCTGGTGTAACAGTAGTGTACATTTAAAAAAAAGAATACAAATTTGACTGTGAAATAATAGCAGTCAGTTGCCTGCACGCATGTGCTTTTCAGGCCATGCCAGGGCACAGTCTCACACCAGTGCAACCCATATCTGGTGTAACAGTAGTGTACATTTAAAAAAAAACTACAAATTTGACTGTGAAATAATAGCAGTCAGTTGCCTGCACGCATGTGCGTTTCAGGCCCTGCCAGGGCACAGTGTCACACCAGTGTAACTAAAATCTGGTGTAACAGTAGTGTACATTTAAAAAAGAACTACAAATTTCACTATGAAATAATAACAGTCAGTTGCCTTCACACATGTGTGTTTCAGGCCATGCCAGGGCACAGTCTCACACCAGTGCAACTCATATCTGGTGTAACAGTAGTGTACATTTAAAATGAAACTACAAATTTGACTGTGAAATAATAGCAGTCATTTGCCTGCACGCATGTGCGTTTCAGGCCATGCCAGGGCACAGTGTCACACCAGTGCAACCCCTATGTTGTGAAACAGTAGTGTACATTTAAAAAAAGAACTACAAATTTGACTGTGAAATAATAGCAGTCAGTTGCCGGCACGCATGTGCTTTTCAGGCCCTGCCAGGACACAGTGTCACACCAGTGCAACCCATATATGGTGTAACAGTAGTGTACATTTAAAAAAAAACTACAAATTTGACAGTGAAATAATAGCAGTCAGTTGCCTGCACGCATGTGCGTTTCAGGCCATGCCAGGGCACAGTGTCACACCAGTGCAACTCATATCTGGTGTAACAGTAGTGTACATTTAAAAAAAACTACAAATTTGACTGTGAAATAATAGCAGTCAGTTGCCTGCACGCATGTGCTTTTCAGGCCCTGCCAGGGCACAGTGTCACACCAGTGCAACTCATATCTGGTGTAACAGTAGTGTACATTTAAAAAAAAACTACAAATTTGACTGTGAAATAATAGCAGTCAGTTGCCTGCACGCATGTGCGTTTCAGGCCATGCCAGGGCACAGTGTCACACCAGTGCAACTCATATCTGGTGTAACAGTAGTGTACATTAAAAAAGAAAACTACAAATTTGACTGTGAAATAATAGCAGTTGGTTGCCTGCACGCATGTGTGTTTCAGGCCATGCCAGGGCACAGTGTCACACCAGTGCAACCCATATCTGGTGTAACAGTAGTGTACATTTAAAAAAACAACTACAAATTTGATTGTGAAATAATAGCAGTCAGTTGCCTGCAGGGATGTGAGTTTCAGGCCCTGCCAGGGAACAGTGTCACACCAGTGCAACCTATATCTGGTGTAATATAGTGTACATTTAAAAAAATAAAATACAAATTTGACTGTGAAATAATAGCAGTTGGTTGCCTGCACGCATGTGCTTTTCAGGCCATGCCAGGGCACAGTGTCACACCACTGCAACTCATATCTGGTGTAACAGTCGTGTACATTTTTAAAAAAAATACAAATTTGACTGTGAAATAATAGCAGTCAGTTGCCTGCACGCATGTGCGTTTCAGGCCATGCCAGGGCACAGTCTCACACCACTGCAACTCATATCTGGTGTAACAGTAGTGTACATAAAAAAAATAAAAAATAAAATTTGACTGTGAAATAATAGCAGTTGGTTGCCTGTACGCATGTGCTTTTCAGGCTATGCCAGGGCACAGTGTCACACCAGTGCAACTCATATCTGGTGTAACCAAGGGCGTAGCTATAGGGGGTGCAGAGGTAGCAGTCGCTACCAGGCCCAGGAGCCTGAGGGGGCCTAAGGACCCTTGTGCCACATAAGAAGACACCAGTATTATAGAAAGTAGAGGGGGTCTACTGTCTCAATTTTTTTGCCGCAGGCAGCATGAAGGCTATGTGCTTTCCTAGTCACAAAATACTGAGGAAAGGGGGGGCGCAAGCTGAACCCTTGGACCGAGGCCCATGAGCCTTTAGCTACGCCCCTGGGTGTAACAGTAGTGTACATTTTAAAAAAGAACTACAAATTTGACTGTGAAATAATAGCAGTCAGTTGCCTGCACGCATGTGCGTTTCAGGCCATGCAAGGGCACAGTGTCACACCAGAGCAACTCATATCTGGTGTAACAGTAGTGTACATTTAAAAAAATAAAATACAAATTTGACTGTGAAATAATAGCAGTTGGTTGCCTGCACGCATGTGCTTTTCAGGCCATGCCAGGGCACAGTGTCACACCACTGCAACTCATATCTGGTGTAACAGTCGTGTACATTTTTAAAAAAAATACAAATTTGACTGTGAAATAATAGCAGTCAGTTGCCTGCACGCATGTGCGTTTCAGGCCATGCCAGGGCACAGTCTCACACCACTGCAACTCATATCTGGTGTAACAGTAGTGTACATAAAAAAAATAAAAAATAAAATTTGACTGTGAAATAATAGCAGTTGGTTGCCTGTACGCATGTGCTTTTCAGGCTATGCCAGGGCACAGTGTCACACCAGTGCAACTCATATCTGGTGTAACCAAGGGCGTAGCTATAGGGGGTGCAGAGGTAGCAGTCGCTACCAGGCCCAGGAGCCTGAGGGGGCCTAAGGACCCTTGTGCCACATAAGAAGACACCAGTATTATAGAAAGTAGAGGGGGTCTACTGTCTCAATTTTTTTGCCGCAGGCAGCATGAAGGCTATGTGCTTTCCTAGTCACAAAATACTGAGGAAAGGGGGGGCGCAAGCTGAACCCTTGGACCGAGGCCCATGAGCCTTTAGCTACGCCCCTGGGTGTAACAGTAGTGTACATTTTAAAAAAGAACTACAAATTTGACTGTGAAATAATAGCAGTCAGTTGCCTGCACGCATGTGCGTTTCAGGCCATGCAAGGGCACAGTGTCACACCAGAGCAACTCATATCTGGTGTAACAGTAGTGTACATTTAAAAAAGAGAACTACAAATTTGACTGTGAAATAATAGCAGTCAGTTGCCTGCACGTATGTGCGTTTCAGGCCCTGCTAGGGCACAGTGTCAAACCAGTGCAACTCATATCTGGTGTAACAGTAGTGTACATTTAAAAAACAGAACTACAAATTTGACTGTGAAATAATAGCAGTCAGTTGCCTGCACGCATGTGCGTTTCAGGCCATGCCAGGGCACAGGGTCACACCAGTGCAATTCATATATGGTGTACCAGTAGTGTACATAAAAAAACTACAAATTTGATTGTGAAATAATAGCAGTCAGTTGCCTGCAGGGATGTGAGTTTCAGGCCATGCCAGGGCACAGTGTCACACCAGTGCAACTCATATCTGGTGTAACAGTAGTGTACATTTAAAAAAAAAATACAAATTTGACTGTGAAATAATAGCAGTCAGTTGCCTGCACGCATGTGCGTTTCAGGCCATGCCAGGGCACAGTGTCACACCAGTGCAACTCATATCTGGTGTAACAGTAGTGTACATTTAAAAAAGAAACTACAAATTTGACTGTGAAATAATAGCAGTCAGTTGCCTGCACGCATGTGCGTTTCAGGCCATGCCAGGGCACAGTGTCACACCAGTGCAACTCATATCTGGTGTAACAGTAGTGTACATTTAAAAAAAAACTACAAATTTGACTGTGAAATAATAGCAGTCAGTTGCCTGCACGCATGTGCGTTTCAGGCCATGCCAGGGCACAGTGTCACACCAGTGCAACTCATATCTGGTGTAACAGTAGTGTACATTTAAAAAAAAACTACAAATTTGACTGTGAAATAATAGCAGTCAGTTGCCTGCACGCATGTGCGTTTCAGGCCATGCCAGGGCACAGTGTCACACCAGTGCAACTCATATCTGGTGTAACAGTAGTGTACATTTAAAAAAAAAACTACAAATTTGACTGTGAAATAATAGCAGTCATTTGCCTGCACGCATGTGCGTTTTAGGCCATGCCAGGGCACAGTGTCACACCAGTGCAACTCATATCTGGTGTAACAGTAGTGTACATTTAAAAAAAAATATACAAATTTGACTGTGAAATAATAGCAGTCAGTTGCCTGCACGCATGTGCGTTTCAGGCCATGCCAGGGCACAGTGTCACACCAGTGCAACTCATATCTGGTGTAACAGTAGTGTACATTTAAAAAAAAACTACAAATTTGACTGTGAAATAATAGCAGTCAGTTGCCTGCACACATGTGCGTTTCAGGCCCTGCCAGGGCACAGTGTCACACCAGTGCAACCTATATCTGGTGTAATATAGTGTACATTTAAAAAAAACTACAAATTTGACTGTAAAATAATAGCAGTCAGTTGCCTGCACGCATGTGCGTTTCAGGCCATGCCAGGGCACAGTGTCACACCAGTGCAACTCATATCTGGTGTAACAGTAGTGTACATTTAAAAAAAAACTACAAATTTGACTGTGAAATAATAGCAGTCAGTTGCCTGCACGCATGTGCGTTTCAGGCCATGCCAGGGCACAGTGTCACACCAGTGCAACTCATATCTGGTGTAACAGTAGTGTACATTTAAAAAAATAACTACAAATTTGACTGTGAAATAATAGCAGTCAGTTGCCTGCACGCATGTGCTTTTCAGGCCATGCCAGGGCACAGTGTCACACCAGTGCAACTCATATCTGGTGTAACAGTAGTGTACATTTAAAAAAGAAACTACAAATTTGACTGTGAAATAATAGCAGTCAGTTGCCTGCACGCATGTGCGTTTCAGGCCATGCCAGGGCACAGTGTCACACCAGTGCAACTCATATCTGGTGTAACAGTAGTGTACATTTAAAAAAAGAACTACAAATTTGACTGTGAAATAATAGCAGTCAGTTGCGTTCACACATGTGTGTTTCAGGCCATGCCAGGGCACAGTCTCACACCAGTGCAACTCATATCTGGTGTAACAGTAGTGTACATTTAAAAAAAGAAATACAAATTTGACTGTGAAATAATAGCAGTCAGTTGCCTGCACGCATGTGCTTTTCAGGCCATGCCAGGGCACAGTGTCACACCAGTGCAACTCATATCTGGTGTAACAGTAGTGTACATTTAAAAAAAAACTACAAATTTGACTGTGAAATAATAGCAGTCAGTTGCCTGCACGCATGTGCGTTTCAGGCCATGCCAGGGCACAGTCTCACACCAGTGCAACTCATATCTGGTGTAACAGTAGTGTACATTAAAAAAGAAAACTACAAATTTGACTGTGAAATAATAGCAGTCAGTTGCCTGCACGCATGTGCTTTTCAGGCCCTGCCAGGGCACAGTGTCACACCAGTGCAACTCATATCTGGTGTAACAGTAGTGTACATTTAAAAAAAAAACTACAAATTTGACTGTGAAATAATAGCAGTCAGTTGCCTGCACGCATGTGCGTTTCAGGCCATGCCAGGGCACAGTGTCACACCAGTGCAACTCATATCTGGTGTAACAGTAGTGTACATTTAAAAAAAAAATACAAATTTGACTGTGAAATAATAGCAGTCAGTTGCCTGCACGCATGTGCTTTTCAGGCCATGCCAGGGCACAGTGTCACACTAGTGCAACTCATATCTGGTGTAACAGTAGTGTACATTTAAAAAAAGAACTACAAATTTGACTGTGAAATAATAGCAGTCAGTTGCCTGCACGCATGTGCTTTTCAGGCCATGCCAGGGCACAGTGTCACACCAGTGCAACTCATATCTGGTGTAACAGTAGTGTACATAAAAAAGAAAATACTACAAATTTGACTGTGAAATAATAGCAGTCAGTTGCCTGCACGCATGTGCTTTTCAGGCCATGCCAGGGCACAGTCTCACACTAGTGCAACTCATATCTGGTGTAACAGTAGTGTACATTTAAAAAAAAATACAAATTTGACTGTGAAATAATAGCAGTCAGTTGCCTGCACGCATGTGCGTTTCAGGCCCTGCCAGGGCACAGTGTCACACTCAGTGCAACTCATATCTGGTGTAACAGTAGTGTACATTTAAAAAAAGAACTACAAATTTGACTGTGAAATAATAGCAGTCAGTTGCCTGCACGCATGTTTGTTTCAGGCCCTGCCAGGGCACAGTGTCACACCAGTGCAACTCATATCTGGTGTAACAGTAGTGTACATTTAAAAAAAGAAAATACAAATTTGACTGTGAAATAATAGCAGTCAGTTGCCTGCACGCATGTGCGTTTCAGGCCATGCCAGGGCACAGTGTCACACCAGTGCAACTCATATCTGGTGTAACAGTAGTGTACATTTAAAAAAAGAACTACAAATTTGACTGTGAAATAATAGCAGTCAGTTGCCTGCACGCGTGTGAGTTTCAGGCCCTGCCAGGGCACAGTAGCACACCAGTGCAACCCATATCTGGTGTAACAGTAGTGTACATTTAAAAAACAGATCTACAAATTTGACTGTAAAAAAATAGCAGTCAGTTTTCTGCACGCATGTGCATTTCAGGCCATGCAAGTGCACAGAGTCACACCAGTGTAACTAATACGGTATCTGGTGTAACAGTAGTGTACATTTAAAAAAAGAACTACAAATTTGATTGTGAAATAATAGCAGTCAGTTGCCTGCAGGGATGTGCGTTTCAGGTGATGCCAGGGAAGAGTGTCACACCAGTGCAACTCATATCTGGTGTAACAGTAGTGTACATTTAAAAAAAGAACTACAAATTTGACAGTGAAATAATAGCAGTCGGTTGCCTGCATGCATGTGCTTTTTAGGCAATGCCAGGGCACAGTGTCACACCAGTGCAACTCATATATGGTGTAACAGTAGTGTTCATTTAAAAAAAAACTACAAATTTGACTGTGAAATAATAGCAGTCAGTTGCCTGCACGCATGTGCTTTTCAGGCCATGTCAGGGCACAGTGTCACACCAGTGCAACTCATATCTGGTGTAACAGTAGTGTACATAAAAAAAAACTACAAATTTGACTGTGAAATAATAGCAGTCAGTTGCCTACAGGGATGTGCGTTTCAGGCCATGCCAGGGTACAGTGTCACACCAGTGCAACTCATATCTGGTGTAACAGTAGTGTTTATAAAAAAGGAAAAACTACAAATTTGACTAATAAATAATAGCAGTCTGTTGCCTTTACACGTGTGTATTTCAGGCCCTGCCAGGGCAAAGTGTCACACCAGTGCAACCCATATATGCTGTAACAGAAGTGTACATTTAAAAAACAGAACTACAAATTTGATTGTGAAATAATCGCAGTCAGTTGCCTTCACACGTGTGTGTTTCAGGCCCTGCCAGGGCACAGTGTCACACCAGTGCAACTCATATATGGTGTAACAGTAGTGTACAAAAAAAAAAATTACAAATTTGACTGTAAAATAATAGCAGTCAGTTGCCTGCACGCATGTCCGTTTCAGGCCCTTCCAGGGCACAGTGTCACACCAGTGTAACTAATATCTGGTGTAACAGTAGTGTACATTTAAAAAAAGAACTACAAATTTGACTGTGAAATAATAGCAGTCAGTTGCCTTCACACGTGTGTGTTTCAGGCCCTGCCAGGGCACAGTGTCACACCAGTGTAACTAATATCTGGTGTAACAGTAGTGTACATTTAAAAAACAGAAAATAACAAATTTGACTGTGAAATAATAGCAGTCAGTTGCCTGCACGCCTGTGCGTTTCAGGCCATGCCAGAGCACAATGTCACACCAGTGCAACTCATTTCTGGTGTGACAGTAGTGTACATTTAATAAAAAAATACAAATTTGACTGTGAAATAATAGCAGTCGGTTGCCTGCACGCATGTGCTTTTCAGGCCATGCCAGGGCACAGTGTCACACCAGTGCAACTCATATCTGGTGTAACAGTAGTGTACATTTAAAAAAAGAACTACAAATTTGACTGTGAAATAATAGCAGTCAGTTGCCTTCACACATGTGCGTTTCAGGCCCTGCCAGGGCACAGTGTCACACCAGTGCAACTCATATCTGGTGTAACAGTAGTGTACATTTAAAAAAAAACTACAAATTTGACTGTGAAATAATAGCAGTCAGTTGCCTTCACACATGTGTGTTTCAGGCCATGCCAGGGCACAGTGTCACACCAGTGCAACTCATATCTGGTGTAACAGTAGTGTACATTTAAAAAAAGAACTACAAATTTGACTGTGAAATAATAGCAGTCAGTTGCCTGCACGCATGTGCTTTTCAGGCCATGCCAGGGCACAGTGTCACACCAGTGCAACTCATATCTGGTGTAACAGTAGTGTACATTTAAAAAAGAAAATACAAATTTGACTGTGAAATAATAGCAGTCAGTTGCCTGCACGCATGTGCGTTTCAGGCCATGCCAGGGCACAGTGTCACACCAGTGCAACTCATATCTGGTGTAACAGTAGTGTACATTTAAAAAAAAAACTACAAATTTGACTGTGAAATAATAGCAGTCAGTTGCCTGCACGCATGTGTGTTTCAGGCCCTGCCAGGGCACAGTGTCACACCAGTGCAACTCATATCTGGTGTAACAGTAGTGTACATTTAAAAAAAAAATACAAATTTGACTGTGAAATAATAGCAGTCAGTTGCCTGCACGCATGTGCTTTTCAGGCCATGCCAGGGCACAGTTTCACACCAGTGCAACTCATATCTGGTGTAACAGTAGTGTACATTTAAAAAAGAAACTACAAATTTGACTGTGAAATAATAGCAGTCAGTTGCCTGCACGCATGTGCGTTTCAGGCCATGCCAGGGCACAGTGTCACACCAGTGCAACTCATATCTGGTGTAACAGTAGTGTACATTAAAAAAAAGAACTACAAATTTGACTGTGAAATAATAGCAGTCAGTTGCCTGCACGCATGTGCGTTTCAGGCCATGCCAGGGCACAGTGTCACACCAGTGCAACTCATATCTGGTGTAACAGTAGTGTACATTAAAAAAAAACTACAAATTTGACTGTGAAATAATAGCAGTCAGTTGCCTGCACACATGTGCGTTTCAGGCCCTGCCAGGGCACAGTGTCACACCAGTGCAACCTATATCTGGTGTAACAGTAGTGTACATTTAAAAAAAAATACAAATTTGACTGTGAAATAATAGCAGTCAGTTGCCTGCACGCATGTGCTTTTCAGGCCCTGCCAGGGCACAGTGTCACACCTGTGCAACTCATATATGGTGTAACAGTAGTGTACATTTTAAAAAAAACAACAAATTTGACTGTGAAATAATAGCAGTCAGTTGCCTGCACGCATGTGCTTTTCAGGCCATGCCAGGGCACAGTGTCAAACCAGTGCAACCCATATCTGGTGTAACAGTAGTGTACATTTAAAAAGAAACTACAAATTTGACTGTGAAATAATAGCAGTCATTTGCCTACACGCATGTGCGTTTTAGGCCCTGCCAGGGCACAGTGTCACACCAGTGCAACCCATATCTGGTGTAACAGTAGTGTAGATAAAAAAATAAATACAAATTTGACTGTGAAATAATAGCAGTCAGTTGCCTGCACGCATGTGCGTTTCAGGCCCTGCCGGGGCACAGTGTCACACCAGTGCAACTCATATCTGGTGTAATAGTAGTGTACATAAAAAAGAAAAAACTACAAATTTGACTGTGAAATAATAGCAGTCAGTTGCCTGCACGCATGTGCTATTTAGGCCCTGCCAGGGCAAAGTGTCACACCAGTGTAACTAATATCTGGTGTAACAGTAGTGTACATTTAAAAAAAAATACTAATTTGATTGTGAAATAATAGCAGTTACCTGCACGCATGTGCTTTTCAGGCCCTGCCAGGGCACAGTGTCACACCAGTGCAACTCATATCTGATATAACAGTAGTGTACATTTAAAAAAGAAAATACAAATTTGACTGTGAAATAATAGCAGTCAGTTGCCTGTACGCATGTGCGTTTCAGGCCCTGCCAGGGCACAGTGTCACACAAGTGCAACCCATATCTGGTGTAATAGTGTACATTTAAAAAAAAACTACAAATTTGACTGTGAAATAATAGAAGTCAGTTGCCTGCACGCATGTGCTATTCAGGCCCTGCCAGGGCAAAGTGTCACACCAGTGTAACTAATATCTGGTGTAACAGTAGTGTACATTTAAAAAAAAATACTATTTTGATTGTGAAATAATAGCAGTTACCTGCACGCATGTGCTTTTCAGGCCATGCCAGGGCACAGTGTCACACCAGTGCAACTCATATCTGGTGTAACAGTAATGTACATTTAAAAAAATAACTACAAATTTGACTGTGAAATAATAGCAGTCAGTTGCCTGCACACATGTGCGTTTCAGGCCGTGCCAGGGCACAGTGTCACACCAGTGCAACTCATATCTGGTGTAACAGTAGTGTACATTTAAAAAATAAATACAAATTTGACTGTGAAATAATAGCAGTCAGTTGCCTGCACGCATGTGCGTTTCAGGCCATGCCAGGGCACAGTGTCACACCAGTGCAACTCAAATCTGGTGTAACAGTAGTGTACATTTAAAAAAAAAATACTAATTTGACTGTGAAATAATAGCAGTCAGTTGCCTTTACACGTGTGTGTTTCAGGCCCTGCCAGGGCACAGTGTCACACCAGTGCAACCCATATCTGGTGTAATAGTGTACATTTAAAAAAAAACTACAAATTTGAATGTGAAACAATAGCAGTCAGTTTCCTGCACACATGTGCTTTTCAGGCCATGCCAGGGCACAGTGTCACACCATTACAATTCATATATGGTGTAACAGTAGTGTACATAAAAAAAAAACTACAAATTTGACTGTGAAATAATAGCAGTCAGTTGCCTGCACGCATGTGCTTTTCAGGCCCTGCCAGGGCACAGTGTCACACCAGTGCAACCCATATCTGGTGTAACAGTAGTGTACATT
Organism: Bufo gargarizans; assembly: GCF_014858855.1. Lineage (NCBI taxonomy): Eukaryota > Metazoa > Chordata > Amphibia > Anura > Bufonidae > Bufo > Bufo gargarizans. Next base: position 306,102,225 of record NC_058082.1, on the reverse strand, counting down.
TAAAAAAGAAACTACAAATTTGACTGTGAAATAATAGCAGTCATTTGCCTGCACGCATGTGCGTTTTAGGCCCTGCCAGGGCAAAGTGTCACACCAGTGCAACTCGTATCTGGTGTAACAGTAGTGTACATTTTAAAAAATAACTAAAAATTTGACTGTGAAATAATAGCAGTCAGTTGCCTTCACAAATGTGTGTTTCAGGCCCTGCCAGGGCACAGTGTCACACCAGTGCAACCCATATCTGGTGTAACAGTAGTGTACATTTAAAAAAAAAATACAAATTTGAATGTGAAATAATAGCAGTCGGATGCCTGCACGCATGTGCTTTTCAGGCTCTGCCAGGGCACAGTGTCACACCAGTGCAACTCGTATCTGGTGTAACAGTAGTGTACATTTAAAAAAAAACTACAAATTTGACAGTGAAATAATAGCAGTCAGTTGCCTTTACACTTGTGTATTTCAGGCCCTGCCAGGGCAAAGTGTCACACCAGTGCAACTCATATCTGGTGTAACAGTAGTGTACATTTAAAAAAACAACTACAAATTGGACTGTGAAATAATAGCAGTCAGTTGCCTGCACGCATGTGCTTTTCAGGCCCTGCCAGGGCACAGTGTCACACCAGTGCAACCCATATCTGATCTAACAGTATTGTACATTTAAAAAAGAAAATACAAATTTGACTGTGAAATAATAGCAGTCAGTTGCCTGCATGCATGTGTGTTTCAGGCCATGCCAGGGCACAGTGTCACACCAGTGTAACTTATATCTGGTGTAACAGTAGTGTACATTTAAAAAAAGAACTACAATTTTGATTGTGAAATAATAGCAGTCCGTTGCCTTCACACATGTGCGTTTCAGGCCCTGCCAGGGCACAGTGTCACACCAGTGCAACCTATATCTGGTGTAATAGTAGTGTACATTTAAAAAAAATAATAAAATTTGACTGTGAAATAATAGCAGTCAGTTGCCTGCACGCATGTGCTTTTCAGGCCATGCCAGGGCACAGTCTCACACCATTGCAACTCATATCTGGTGTAACAGTAGTGTACATTTAAAAACTAAACTACAAATTTGACTGTGAAATAATAGCAATCAGTTGCCTGCACGTATATGCGTTTCAGGCGATGCCAGGGCACAGTGTCACTCCAGTGCAACTCATATCTGGTGTAACAGTAGTGTACATAAAAAAGAAAAAACTACAAATTTGACTGTGAAATAATAGCAGTCTGTTGCCTTTACACGTGTGTATTTCAGGCCCTGCCAGGGCAAAGTGTCACACCAGTGCAACTAATATCTGGTGTAACAGTAGTATACATTCAAAAAACAGAACTACAAATTTGACTGTGAAATAATAGCAGTCAGTTGCCTGCACGCATGTGCTTTTCAGGACATGCCAGGGCACAGTCTCACACCAGTGTAACTAATATCTGGTGTAACAGTAGTGTACATTTAAAAAAAGAACTACAAATTTGACTTGAAATAATAGCAGTACGTTGACTTCACACATGTGCGTTTCAGGCCCTGCCAGGGCACAGTGTCACACCAGTGCAACCTATGTCTGGTGTAATAGTAGTGTACATTTAAAAAAATAAATAAAATTTGACTGTGAAATAATAGCAGTCAGTTGCCTGCACGCATGTGCTTTTCAGGCCATGCCAGGGCACAGTCTCACACCATTGCAACTCATATCTGGTGTAACAGTAGTGTACATTTAAAAAATAAACTACAAATTTGACTGTGAAATAATAGCAATCAGTTGCCTGCACGTATATGCGTTTCAGGCGATGCCAGGGCACAGTGTCACTCCAGTGCAACTCATATCTGGTGTAACAGTAGTGTACATAAAAAAGAAAAAACTACAAATTTGACTGTGAAATAATAGCAGTCTGTTGCCTTTACACGTGTGTATTTCAGGCCCTGCCAGGGCAAAGTGTCACACCAGTGCAACTAATATCTGGTGTAACAGTAGTATACATTCAAAAAACAGAACTACAAATTTGACTGTGAAATAATAGCAGTCAGTTGCCTGCACGCATGTGCTTTTCAGGACATGCCAGGGCACAGTCTCACACCAGTGTAACTAATATCTGGTGTAACAGTAGTGTACATTTAAAAAAAGAACTACAAATTTGACTTGAAATAATAGCAGTACGTTGACTTCACACATGTGCGTTTCAGGCCCTGCCAGGGCACAGTGTCACACCAGTGCAACCTATGTCTGGTGTAATAGTAGTGTACATTTAAAAAAATAAATAAAATTTGACTGTGAAATAATAGCAGTCAGTTGCCTGCACGCATGTGCGTTTCAGGCCATGCCAGGGCACAGTGTCACACCAGTGTAACTAATATCTGGTGTAACAGTAGTGTACATTTAAAAAAGAACTACAAATTTGTTTGTGAAATAATAGCAGTCAGTTGCCTTCAGGGATGTGCGTTTCAGGTGATGCCAGGGAAGAGTGTCACACCAGTGCAACTCATATCTGGTGTAACAGTAGTGTACATTTAAAAAAAGTACTACAAATTTGACTGTGAAATAATAGCAGTCAGTTGCCTGCAGGGATGTGCGTTTCAGGTGATGCCAGGGAAGAGTGTCACACCAGTGCAACTCATATCTGGTGTAACAGTAGTGTACAAAAAAAATAAAATACTAATTTGACTGTGAAATAATAGCAGTCAGTTGCCTGCAGGGATGTGCGTTTCAGGTGATGCCAGGGAAGAGTTTCACACCAGTGCAACTCATATCTGGTGTAACAGTAGTGTACATTTAAAAAAGAAAATACAAATTTGACTTTGAAATAATAGCAGTCAGTTGCCTGCACGCATGTACTTTTCAGGCCATGCCAGGGCACAGTGTCACACCAGTGCAACTGGTGTAACAGTAGTGTACATTTAAAAAACAGAACTACAAATTTGACTGTAAAAATAATAGCAGTCAGTTGCATTCACACGATTGTGTTTCAGGCCCTGCCAGGGCACAGTGTCACACCAGTACAACTCATATATGGTGTAACAGTAGTGTACATAAAAAAAACTACAAATTTGACTGTAAAATAATAGCAGACAGTTGCCTGCACGCATGTGCGTTTCAGGCCCTGCCAGGGCACAGTGTCACACCAGTGTAACTAATACGGTATCTGGTGTAACAGTAGTGTACATTCAAAAAAAGAACTACAAATTTGATTGTGAAATAATAGCAGTCAGTTGCCTTCACATGTGTGTTTCAGGTGCTTCCAGGGCACAGTGTCACACCAGTGCAACTCATATCTGGTGTAACAGTAGTGTACATTTAAAAAAAGAACTACAAATTTGACAGTGAAATAATAGCAGTCGGTTGCCTGCACGCATGTGCATTTCAGGCCATGCCAGGGCACAGTGTCACACCAGTGCAACTCATATCTAGTGCAGCCGGACTAGAAGCGCAGCCTAAGGGGAGGCTGACATGAGAGGTTGGGGGGACGAGGGGACGGCAGGGTAAAAAGGGAGCTAGAAAGAGGGAGGAAGGGGTTAAGGAAGTAGGAGGCCGGGTTAGCCGTAGGGGGCGGAGTTGTAGGTTTAAAAGTAGGAAATGCAGGAAAATCGGGCGCCATTTTAGAGGTAGAAACTGGCCTTTTTAGAGGTAGAAACTGCAGGACCGGCAGCGTGGTCTTACCTAAGCAATGGAGGCACTGCTGAATCATTTGCAGGAGGCGGCGGAGTCGCGGGGCCCGAAGTGGCTAGAGGCACAAGTGGCAGGTGTGCTGCGTGGGGAGGCCAGCGCGCCTTAGCCCTAGTGAAACCCCACGGGCTCGGCGCCGGATTGGGAGCCCCTCCAGGCACCCTCCATGCCGGGGAGGCTCTGCTAGAGCTCCGGCAGCAGCCTCTCGGCGCAGGAGGAATCCCGCAGTACGGCGGAGCCCAGCGCTGGGCAGGGGTCCCCCTCCCCCTGCCCTCTCCAGCTGGCGGCGAGGGATCTGGATCTGGCCCTGCGGGATACCCACTCTCACCGGGGGTGGGGAGGCCTGCGCGACGTGGGAGCGTACAGCGGAGCGGTAACGAGGCTGGGCTTGCTGCTGGGCAGCAGGGGTCCAGGCCTTGGGAGGAGAGTAGAGAGGAGGAGAGCGCTTGCGGGAGCCGGCCGGAGGAGGCATCGCCGTCGTCGTCGGGCGCACCCAGCACCGTGGAGGCTGGGGTGCTGGGATCCGGATCTGTGGAGGTGCCGGCGCAGGAGGACGAGGCCTTGCTGAGGAGGAATCTGCTGGAGTCAGGACCGACGGCTGCGGGGTTCACAGCACCCGGGCAGCCAGGTAGGAACACTGCGGGACCTTTGTGTGCGTTGGGGGGGGGCCCCCGGGGGGGGGGCTGTGGGGGGACAGGGTGAGTTGGTTGGGGGCTTGAGTCAGTTGTTGGGGAGCCTGGCGGGTTGGGTTGCGGGTCTTGGGGGGGCGGGTTTGTCTCCGTTGCCCGCTTGGGGGTTGGGGGGGCCGTTACGGGGCCGGTTCTGGGGGGTGCAGGTGTGGTTGGTGCGCAGGTGCGGGGGGGGGAGTCGGTGTCGGTGCAGACGCAGGCGGGGGGCAAGGAGGAGCGGCGTAAGGTGGATGACGCGGCTCAGGGAGAGGTATATGTTTGTTTTGAGGGCCTGTTGGGGGCGCATTTGAAGGCGGAGGTGAGGGAGCGGATTTGGAAGGGGGAGTATATCGAGATTTTTTCGTTGTTGCTGTTGGAGATATTTCAGTTGGATAGGATGCGGCGGGAGGAAGGGAAGAAGGAGGAGGAGGAGAAGCGCAGATATCGGTTGATTCCACGTACTTTTTCTAATTGGCTGCAGGCGTTTGCTATCTTGGGGAGCGTCATTGGGGAGAAGGCGCCGGAGTACTGCTCCGCGCTGTTTTGTTATATGGACGCGATCGGGGAGGCGTATCGGGTGTATGGGGGTGTGGGCTGGCTGCGCTATGATGAGCAGTTTCGGCAGAGGAAGGCGGTCCGCCCGAGTATGAGGTGGGACCATAAGGACATTGGCTTGTGGATGCGGGTGGCGGCGCCTGGGCGGCAGGGGCAGTCCTTTCGGGGGGACGCGGGTAGTGGAGCGGGGCAGTCGGGTTTGTCCACAGCTGCGGCAAAGGGTTTGTGCTTCCTTTTTAATGAAGGGAGCTGCAGGTTTGGGGCGAAGTGCAAGTTCAAGCACGAGTGCACTTCCTGCGGGGGGGCTCATGGGGCGTCCAGATGTTTTCGTGGGGGACGGCCGCGGGGGGGGGGGGGGGGATGCTGGTGGAAAAGGGTCGGACGCCGGTGCGGGTGGAAAGGATGGAGCCGTATTTAAATAGGTATCCGGTTCGGGCTGCGGCACAGTTGTTGTTGGACGGTTTTCAGTTTGGTTTTCAGATCCCGTCGGACGCAGGTCCAACCAGGTTCACTGGTAGGAATTTGCGGTCAGCAGGGGAGCATGCGGCGGTAGTGTCGGATAAGCTAAGAAAGGAGGTTTTGTTGGGGCGGATGGATGGCCCGTTTGGCTGTCCGCCGTTACCTGACTTCAAAATTTCACCGCTTGGGGTGGTGCCGAAGAAGGAGCCGAACAAGTTTCGGCTGATTCATCATTTGTCCTTTCCAAAGGGGGCGTCGGTCAACGAGGGTATTGATCCTGAATTGTGTTCGGTGGTCTATACTTCGTTTGATGCGGCTGTGGAGTGGGTGCGGCGGTTGGGTCCGGGTACGCTGTTGGCAAAGACGGTCATCGAAGCGGCTTTTCGTTTGCTCCCGGTGCATCCGGATAGCTTGCATCTGTTGGGGTGTTATTGGGATGGTGGGTTTTATGTGGATAGGTGTCTGCCGATGGGCTGTTCTTTGTCATGCGCGTACTTCGAGGCGTTTAGTTCCTTTTTGGAGTGGGTGGTGGTGGATGTGGCGGGTTGTCGGTTGGTCATACATTACCTGGATGATTTTTTGTGTTTGGGTCCGGCGGACTCGCGGGTGTGTCAGTTGTTGCTTTCCACGTTACAGTCGGTGTTTGCGTCCTTTGGTGTGCCGCTGGCGGAGGGGAAGACTGTTGGGCCCACGACGGAGTTGAGTTTTTTTGGGGATTGTTTTGGACACGGTGGCGATGGAGTGTAGGTTACCGGAGGATAAGTTGTGCGACTTGCGGGGGGAGGTTGACAGGGCAAGGAGGTCGGTTAAGATTCGTTTGCGGGATTTGCAGTCGTTGTTGGGGAAGTTGAATTTTGCATGTCGGATCATGCCTATGGGCCAGATTTTTTGCAGGCGGTTGGCGGCAGCTACCGCGGGTGTGACGGCAGCGCATCATTTTATTCGTTTGGGTCGGGAGCTGCGGCGGGATCTGGATGTCTGGGCTCGGTTTTTGGCGGATTTTAATAGGAGGGCGTTGGTGTTGGGGGATGCGGTGGACAGTGTGGATTTTGAGCTGTTTTCTGATGCGGCAGGGGGGGTTGGTTTTGGGGTTTATTGTGACGGGCAGTGGTGCGCGGACCGCTGGCCTAGGTCTTGGGAGGGGAGGGGATGGACTCGGAATGTGACGTTGTTGGAGCTTTTTCCTATTGTGTTGGCGCTGGAGTTGTGGGGGGATGTGTTTCGCAATCAAAAGGTGAGGTTTAATTGTGACAACATGGGGGTGGTGCAGGTGATTTACTGTCTGTCGGCTTCGTCCCCACCGGTGGTTAGGTTGTTGCAGCATATGGTGTTGCGTTGTTTGGAGCTGAATGTGTGGGTGGTTGCAGTGCATGTTCCAGGGGTTTCTAATGGTATTGCGGATGCTCTTTCTCGTTCGCAGTGGGAGCGCTTTCGGCAGTTGGCACCAGAAGCGGAGGTCGACGGGTTGGAATGTCCGGGGCTGTTGTGGGAGATCTTGGAGGTACTGTGAGCGGGTTGTTCAGGGCTTCTTTGTCAGAAGGTACGTGGGCGGCGTATGAGGGTGCTTGGGGGTGTTGGGTTGGTTGGTGTAGCCTTCTGGGGGTGGGAGTGGATGCAGGTGAGGTGCCTTTGCTATTGTTCTTGGGGGAGAAGAAGGAGGAGGGATGGTCTGTGGCGCAGGTGAATAAGTGCATGTCGGGATTGGCGTTTGGCTTCAAGTTGCGGGGATTGGTGGACTGTACAAAGGCCTTTGTGGTGCGGCAGGTGTTGAAGGGTTGGCGGCGGGGCGGTCGGACGGAGGACAGGCGGTTACCGGTGTCGGTTGAGCTGTTGTTGAATCTTGGGGGTAGGTTGGAGAGGGTGTGTAGCTCTGGGGGGGAGGTGCGCTTGTTCAGAGCGGCGTTTTCACAGGCTTTTTTCGGGGCATTTCGGTTGGGGGAGTTGGTGAGTAGAAGTGTTTGTTGTGCCGGGGGCTTGATGGATGAGGATGTGGAGGTGTTGCAGGACAGGGTGGTTGTCCGGTTACGGAGGTCGAAAATGGATCAGGAGGGGAGGGGGTGTCGGATTTGCTTGTTTGCAGTTCCGGGTTGCTCGATGTGCCCAGTGAGTTGCTTGGGACAGTATCGGGTTGGTGGACGGGCGGGAGCGGTCCCTTTGTTGCGGCATGCGGATGGGTCTTTTCTGTCCAGATTTCAGTTCGTAGCGGTATTGAAGAGGTGCTTGGGGGAGTTGGGGGTGGATCCGAAGCGCTATACGGGCCACTCGTTTAGGATTGGGGCGGCGACGGAGGCGGCCCGTCTCGGAATGAGCGAGGAGGTGATTAAGAGGATTGGGAGGTGGGAATCGGGACGGTTTCGTTCGTACGTTCGCTTAGGAGGTGTGTAAGGGGGTGTCTTTGGGCCCTGGCATTAATGCGGCTGTTTTTGTTTGCTTGTTTCGTTTCAGGAGTTTCCCCAGCTTTGGTGTGGATTATCGGCCATTCCTTTGTGTTTTGGGGGGCGTTGAGAGCGGATGTGAGGCCTAATGGTCGTCAGTTGGGCTTTGATAGGGAGGTGGCGGCCATACGGTGGCTGGGTTACAGAGGTATGTTGTGGGGGGGGTTTTGAGAGAAGTTCACAGGTTTGTTCAGCTGGATCGGCCTCCCGATGTCTTGGTGGTGCATGCGGGAGGGAACGATTTAGGTATGAAGCCGGTGAGGGAGCTAATCAGGGATGTGAAGTTCGACCTTTTACGGTTGTGGGCGTTGTTTCCCGGGATGGTGGTGGTGTGGTCGGATATAGTTCCCAGACGGCGGTGGCGGGAGGCGCGTTCCGTGGAGAGGATAAACAAGGCCCGGATTAAAGTGAACAGGGCGGTTGGTAAGTTTGTGGCGCGGAATGGGGCAGTGGTGGTGCGGCATATGGAGTTGGAGCCCGGTGTTGGCGAGTTTTGGAGAGCGGACGGTGTCCACCTTAACGCGGTGGGTATTGATTTGTGGTCGTTGGGTTTGCAAGGAGGGATCGAGCGAGCGTTGGGTGTGTGGAGGGCCGCGCAAGCTTGAGGTTAAGGGTCAAGTTGCGCGTCTGTGGCGGTAGGAGGTCCTGGAAGACGGTGGTAGGGCTTGGTGTTTGTGGATGGGAGGGCCTCAAACGGTGGGGCTGGACTCCCAGGTGTGGAAAGTTGGTTGGTTTCAGTGGGTGACCATCACTTGGTGTCTCCGAGCTGGAGTGATACGGCTGGAGGCAGGGTGGCTTAACCGGGTGTTTGGGGCACCAGCTGGAATCGAATCAGGGCTTCTAGGACCTCCTTCGTCAGGGTTTATATATATTGTTATATATATTGTTATATATATTGTTATATATATATATATTTATATTGATATTTACATGTTATGTTTGTATTAATAAAAAGCTGCTGTGGCCATTTAATTCCAACGTACGGTGTTGTGTCATTTGTGGTGGGGTTGTAGGGGTGGTATGGGTAGATGGGGAATTGAGGTTATAAGATGGGGGTAGAGGACCCGAGGAAATTCCCCAATAACCCTATCATGTGTAACAGTAGTGTACATTTAAAAAAAAAACTACAAATTTGACTGTAAAAATAATAGCAGTCAGTTGCATTCACACGATTGTGTTTCAGGCCCTGCCAGGGCACAGTGTCACACCAGTGCAACTCATATATGGTGTAACAGTAGTGTACATGACGGTGGTATTGGTTATCAGCCGTCCGACCCCTATACCTACCCACTCTTTCCCCACCAAACACCGTGTCCTACCTCCACCCATATCCCTCTTCACCCAAGCGCACCCAAAAATTACACACGGACACCGAGCTTGGAATAAATCGGCCACAGCAGCCGTCTTTTATTAACATAAACATAACATATAATAAATAACAATTCTCCCCCCCCCCCCGAGGGGAGGTCCTTAAAGCCCCCAAACAACCGCAAATACCCCAGTGGGTGAGCCATCTTGCTTCCAGCCGTTGCCCTCCAGCTCAGAAGCACCACTGAATGGCCCCTTTTAAATCCGTCACCACTGGGAGTCCAGCCCCAACCATGGAGCCCTCCCAGCATCCTCCTCTGTGAATCAGACCAATTTCAAGGACCTCCCCCCGCCACAGCCACCGTGACACCTAAACTACCCCACCGGCCACATGACCCCGTTCAACCTCCCCCCGATCCCTTGAATAAATAAAGGGAGGGTGGGCGGGAGCTCTTTTCAGGTTCACCCAAAATGGCCCCCGGTCTCCCCTCAGCTTCCCTATTTAACCCCTTAACCCCACCCCTACACTTAAACCAACCAATCATCCCTTATCACCCATTACTCCTCCCATCACCTCTAAAACTCCACCTAACCAACTAACTGGGGTCTCCCTAAACCAAACCCCCGTCATGATGCCCTCCCCTAAGGCTGCGCCCCTCAGTCCGGCCATAACTTAAAAAAAACTACAAATTTGACTGTAAAATAATAGCAGTCAGTTGCCTGCACGCATGTGCGTTTCAGGCCCTGCCAGGGCACAGTGTCACACCAGTGCAACTCATATCTGGTGTAACAGTAGTGTACATAAAAAAAAGAACTACAAATTTGATTGTGAAATAATAGCAGTCAGTTGCCTTCACATATGTGTGTTTCAGGTGCTTCCAGGGCACAGTGTCACACCAGTGTAACTCATATCTGGTGTAACTGTAGTGTACATTTAAAAAAAGAACTACAAATTTGACTGTGAAATAATAGCAGTCAGTTGCCTGCACGCATGTGCGTTTCAGGCCATGCCAGGGCACAGTGTCACACCAGTGCATCCCATATCTGGTGTAACAGTAGTGTACATTTAAAAAAAGAACTACAAATTTGACTGTGAAATAAAAGCAGTCAGTTGCCTGCATGCATGTGTGTTTCAGGCCCTGCCAGGGCACAGTGTCACACCAGTGCAAGCCATATCTGGTGTAACAGTAGTGTACATTAAAAAAAAACTACAAATTTGACTGTGAAATAATAGCAGTCATTCGCCTGCACGCATGTGCTTTTCAGGCCCTGCCAGGGCACAGTGTCACACCAGTGCAACTCATATCTGGTGTAACAGTAGTGTACATAAAAAAGAAAAAACTACAAATTTGACTGTGAAATAATAGCAGTCTGTTGCCTTTACACGTGTGTGTTTCAGGCCCTGCCAGGGCACAGTGTCACACCAGTGTAACTCATATCTGGTGTAACAGTCGTGTACATTAAAAAAACTACAAATTTCACTGTGAAATAATAGCAGTCAGTTGCCTGCACGCATGTGCATTTCAGGCCATGCCAGGGCACAGTGTCACACCAGTGCAACTCATATCTGGTGTAACAGTAGAGCAATGGCCACGGTGGGGGCTGGACTCCCAGGTGGACCGAGCGGTTGTGGTGAATCGAGGGGGGGTCATTTGGTGGTGCCTTTGAGCTGGGCGTTACGGCTGGAGGCAAGAATGGCTCACCCTGGTTCGACAGCTCAATGTTTTTTGGGGCTTCAAGGACCTTCCCCCATTGGGGTTTACAGTATTATGTTATGTTGTAATTGTTATTTAATAAACGGCTGCTGTGGCCATTACATTTCCAGTTGGTGGTCCGAGTTTTTATTGGGATTGGGGCTCTGTGGCGGGAAGTGTATCGGTGGCAAAGTGGTATGTGGAGGGTATAAAGGTAAATGAAAATGGCGAACGGGGATAACCAATACCCTCGTCATGTACATAAAAAAAAAGAACTACAAATTTGACTGTGAAATAATAGCAGTCAGTTGCCTGCACGCATGTGCGTTTCAGGCCCTGCCAGGGCACAGTGTCACACCAGTGCAACTCATATCTGATGTAACAGTAGTGTACATTTAAAAAAGAACTACAAATTTGATTGTGAAATAATAGCAGTCAGTTGCATTCACACGATTGTGTTTCAGGCCCTGCCAGGGCACGGTGTGTCACACCAGTGCAACTCATATCTGGTGTAACAGTAGTGTACATTTAAAAAAAGAAAAACTACAAATTTGACTGTGAAATAATAGCATTCAGTTGCCTGCACGCATGTGCTTTTCAGGCCATGCCAGGGCACAGTGTCACACCAGTGCAACCCATATCTGGTGTAACAGTAGTGTACATTTAACCCCTTAGGGACCCATGACGTACCGGTACGGCATGGATTCCAAGTCCTTAAGGACCTATGACGTACCGGTGCGTCATGAGTTTAAATTGAGATTGTGGCGCCCCAGGGGTTAATCCCCACAGGATCCTGGCTGAAATCATTCAGCCGGCATCCTGTCACAATGCTTGGGGGGGTCATATGACCCCCCCCCCCCCGTATTGGCGATCGCAGCAAACCGCAGGTCAATTGAGACCTGCGGTTTGTTGCGATTTCTGCTGTTTCTGATCGCCGCGGTCCCTGACCATCTAGGACAAGCTAGGACCATCAAACTCCTCTCCCTCTGGCTTGTCATGCACAGCTGTCCTGGGTAGGTACTGTGCCCCATACCACCAGAGAGCCTGGTAGAAATCTTTCAGCCACAGCTCCTGCCATACTAGGTGTTCCAATTTCTCTACCCATTCCTCCCGGGCTGTGCTCCCAGGAAGGGCATCGTCAGGGCTACTCGCTTCTGCAACCGCTGGTCTTCCGTGGGGAGTCTCTCGACCCGCAGATACGCCACAATACCCAGTGCCTGGTACCAGATGCCTTTGCAGACTGCATCTCAGTCATCCATGACACCCTCATTGTACTCCACTGCTTTTTCTATTCTGTTGCTCTTAGGGTCGCTGTACTGGGACATGCGTTGCCCCCAACTTGTAAATCCACAAAATGGTGTCTCCTGTATCTATCCCTCTGGCTGTAGAAACAATCCCGCCGCTTGACACCAATTATAACGGCACACCGGGCATAAAAGGGGGTAAAAACCATTTAAGAGATATTTTTCCAGATGCAAAGGCAGCTACTAAAGACACCAATCTCCCAAACTGGAAACCATATGAATGCTGCATACAGCCGAATAGGAAAAAACATATGAAAGGTTTACACTCCTAGCAGTCGAACTGGAACAGCATACAATAAATCCCCCCCAAGAACGAGTCCAAGCTCTGTGTTGAGGGTAAAGCAATGGACAGCCAGAGCTGTGTGTTTGTTCTTATATACACATTCTTACACATTAGTACCACCCACAGGGTTTTGTAAAACAACCAGTAACCCCATACAATACACTCAGAAACTCCCACACAAAATCCTCCCCTCGGCTTGTGATACAATTACCTTACACAATGGGTTAATGTAATTATCACAGGCAGGAGAATACACAGTTTTACACAATGTCTTCTGTCCTGGAGACAATTGGGAAGTTATTCAATTCATCTCCAAGGGCAGGGGCAAAACATTATTAGCCACATGGTAGCAAAAGACAATAAAAGACATAAGAATATTTAACTGTGCAGCTATTGCATAATACATAGACATTTAACATATGCCCAGATAGCTCAGTTCTGAGCGCATATTATTAGGTAAATGGCACTCAGACTAAACGAATACTGTAGAATTGCCATGGAGCCAAAGTCTTTCACATAGTCTTTCGTTATCCGAATGGGCTCCATGGCATCGCTATCTGGGGTATCACTGTGCAAATAGGGCAAGTACCATATGACCCGGCTTTCATGTCTTTGCAGGGGCAAATCAAGCATTTCAACATAGGGCCATAGTCTAAAGGGAGCAGGCGGGCAACCAGGCTTCTCCAATGCAATGTGGCGAGATTGGTCTCGTCACACTGCAGAAACAAAAATGTCCTGCTCTTTCCAACAAGATGGGACAACATGCCACACCTCACTGGCACGGATTCATGAACTGTTGATGTAGGAGCAAACTGTGAGCAAGGGGTTATGGCCACCACGCTCCTCAGACTTGTCCTCATGCATTATTTTTAATTCTTTAACAGCATAAAACATAACTGAGCCCGTGCGATCTGCCGTCCGCTGGACTCCCAGCGGGCAGTTACGCCAGTTTACTTGATCAGCTTCCTATTCCTCTTTACCTGCCACCAGCTGTGACTTAATAGGATGCCTCCCTTAAGCACGAGACATCAGCCCATAACTCGCAAAACCTTCAGAACCATAAAAAAACACAAACCGAAAAATAACCTTCGTGCCTATATATCAGGGAGGGACACAGCGTGTCTGCCAAAGAGGAAGAAGGAGGAGACACAGGGTCTTATAAAGGGGCCCATATGCAGCACGCCCCTTACTGCGCTGCAGGATGAAACCATTAACCCCCCAGGCACCGAAACCATGACCAATACCATAGGGCCATACAAAACGACGATAGGGGACCTGGGAAGGGGGACCCCCAGTCCCTGTACACCCTCCCGACATGGTCGGGTGTCCTCCAGACTGTTGGTAGTCACTTTTAGGAATGGAGGAGGGGAAGGGTTAACCCCTTACACTTCTGGCCCCACCATGTTAACCCACCACAAACGACACTGACAACCAAGCTGTGTTCATAACTTTTATTGCCATTGTTGGGTGGTAGTTGGCCACAGCTAATTCTTTAACGGCATAAAACATAACTGAGCCTGTGCGATCTGCCGGCCGCTGGACTCCTCTTTACCTGCCGCCAAGGAGGAGACCCGCCCTCAAACGGGGCTCTGACCACCACCCAACAAGAACATGGCCTGCTCGACCCCATCCTGGAGACCAGAGAGGAAAATATCCAGGCCGATATCGGATAGGTGGACACCGTCTGGCCTCATCAATGAGCGGTTGTCGCCCTCCAACTGCCGATGACGAACAACCACCCCACCACGGGATCTAACAAACCGGGATATCCGTGGATTCACCGTCCGTCTGCACTTCTCAATGGCCTCTCCTTCCCTACCACCTTGCGAAACCACCCTTGGCACAATCTTGGACCATACCAAAACGACCTCCCGGAAGACTGACGGAAACTGCTCTAGGTCGGACCGCATCAACGTCAAGAGCTCTATCAACTGCAAGGGCCCAATATTGTTGCCACCTGCGTGGACAACCAACACTATGGGACCACCAATCTCCACCACTTGCGACAGTAGCTGGGACCATCTGAGGCCCCGGATCCCCCTCCATGATACCCTCACGTCACGGAAGCCCAGGGATCTCCCACCAGGTCGACATTCAGCTCTCTGCGCAGCCCAGAATATGTAGGAATGACCCACCATCCACACAGTTGGTCTTACTGCGCCTGCGAAGAAACAACCATTAAAAACAACGCAAAAACTCACACATAAATTTAACTAGAGCGATCAACCGAACAGACCCAAAAAAGGGGGAAAGAACCGGAGACAGATTGTTCTTTTTTTTTTTTACATTTATGCTTGCAACAGGTCCGGTCTAATATACCTTGCAAAGCAAGCAGACTTCCATCTGCAGATCCTCATGACCTCAGACTCTGGCAAACCTGCCCTAGCGGCTTTGGTCGCCGCCCCCAATGTGGAATGAATGCGTGCCAAATTCCTTGGGATTCATACCGGACAGCTCTAAACAGGCCCTAAAAACTGAAATGAACTGAAACTTGGTCAGAGGAGACCCGTCTGCATGCGCAAAGAAAGTATGGCCCGTCCTACATAGGGAGCTATAGCTAGACATCAGTTGAACCGGGCATGCCACACCGGGAACCGGATGCAGGGGGATCCATGAACCACTACCAAACTGGTCCGTCTTGTAACGACTCACCCGAATCCTCAATGAGTCATTATCCAGGACCACGTTAGCACAGGAAAGGCAGCCTGGTTTGCGGCTAGCCAGGGATACCAACTCGCTGATACGTAGCGCTGCGAAGACGGCTATACTAAAGCTAGCAAAATATAGGGCAGCTTCGAACGGGGACACGCAAACCTCAGAAAGCTTAGAGATGAGTCTGCCTAAAAGATTGAATGATATGGGATGCCTACATTCCCGGTATATGAGCTCCTTCCTCCACCCCCGCAACGCCTGTCGGATAATAAACCGATTGGTGACGTCCGGCCAGTTGCGCAACCGAAAATGGAAGGCTACCCCAGACAGCCAACGCTGCGCAACAGAAGCTGAAACCCCGCTGGAGCTTAACCGTAACAACCATTCAATTGTAACTTCCAGGCAAAGATCATCTCTGGAAACCACATCTTGCCCCCCCACCATGCTCTCCCATTCCCCCAACGCCTTACCATGAGCCTGCCAGGTCGCAGGGGAAACCGAGGCACGAATCAGTGACATCATCTGCTGTCCACCAGGAGCCATAGGTGCTGCGGGCATTCCTTGCCTTCCAGATCCGCCTCTGGGTGAAGGGACCGAAAATCCTGCCAATGACGACGGGAAAGAGCATCAGCAATCTTATTCTCCACCCCCGGAACATGTCGAGCCCTGAAATAGATGTTGAACTCAAGACACTTAAACACCAAGTGCCTGAGCAAGGACAAAACCGGGAGAGAGGAGGAGGAAAGACTGTTAATCCCATAGACCACCGACAAATTATCCGTCCAAAAAGAAACATGACTATTGGATAAAGTCCTACCCCAAAGCTCTACTGCCACAATAATCCGGGAACAGCTCGAGTAACGTGAGGTTCTGACACAATCCGGAGGAAGACCATGCCTCGGGCCATGTAGCCGCACACCACTCGTTCCCGAAAATGGTACCGAAACCGCACGAACCTGCGGCATCGAGAAACAGGTACAACTCAGAATTAGGAACCTCTTTGGACATATAACACGTGTGACCATTGTAGGAATGTAAAAAGGACCTCCAAACCCTCAAATCGTCCTTCAAGGACCTGGTAAGTCGAATACGATGACCCGGGGCATTAACGCCGCAAGTGGCCAACGACAAACGCAGTGCAAAAACTCGCCCCATGGGCATCACTCTGCACGCAAAACACAGAAGGCCTGACAAGGACTGGAGCTGGAGGAGAGTAACCTTCCTGACGGCTAAAAACCCATCAATCAAGCCAAGAAGCTTCTGCAGCTTCTCGGCAGGCAACCTAAAGACCATATCTACCGTGTCAATTTTGATCCCTAGGAAAGACAGCCACGTTACTGGACCCTCAGTTTTTTCAACCGAAATGGGAACCCCAAATTGGGCCATCCTCATCAAAAAATTGTTTAACAGGGACATGCAACCACCTTCTGGTCCAGGGGAAACG
The DNA here is from genome assembly GCF_014858855.1 of Bufo gargarizans. Classification (NCBI taxonomy): domain Eukaryota; kingdom Metazoa; phylum Chordata; class Amphibia; order Anura; family Bufonidae; genus Bufo; species Bufo gargarizans. The sequence continues at coordinate 306,085,767 of NC_058082.1, read as the reverse complement.
AACAGGAAGTCATCTAAATAATGCAAAACAAATGTAGAACCCGTGTCGTAATGAACAACCCACTCTAGAAAAGACCCGAACATTTCAAAGTAATGACACGATATGGAACAGTCCATGGGAAGGCACGTGCCATAGTAAAACTGACCATCCACGCAGCAACCTAGCAAAGGAAAATAATCTGGGTGAACTGGGAGGAGACGGAAAGCCGATTCTATGTCTATTTTTGCCAGGAGGGCCCCTCTAGCGGCCTCCCTGACCAACGCGACCGCCCTGTCGAATGAGACATACGACACTGACGAATCCTCCGGGGTGATGGCGTCGTTTACCGATGAGCCCTTGGGGTAAGACAGATGGTGGATTAACCTGAATTTGCCCGCCTCCTTTTTAGGGACCACCCCAAGGGGGGAAACCTGCAGGTTGGAGAAAGGTAACTTGCTAAATGGGCCCCTAATCCGCCCCAACGCCACCTCTTTCTCAACTTTTTCCCTGAGGACATCCGGGAAGTTGCGGTCCGACCTTAGGTTATCCGCAAAAATCGGAGAACTATTCAACACGAAGGAAATAAAGAACCCAACTGAAAACCACCCGGTTGGCTGCGCAGCCATCTGCCTATTGGGGTAACTGTCTAGCCAGGGATCCCTCTCTACCACGCTCACCGGGGTTCTTGTGCACAACCTGCTCACTCTGCTTAGGGGGCCTAAAGGGAGGGCGGGGGCATTTATTTGCTGGATGGGGGCCGCCACATGCTGAACACTCATGCTTAAACCTACACAATCCTGCAGTTCCCCTCGTTAAACAACCAACATGACCCTGGTAGAGGATCCCCCTGGACCAGCGGCCGCCCCCGAAAAGGGGGGAGGTTTCTGCTCTACCATCAGCCTAAGACAAATATCCGTGGCCTTGACCCCCCAGCCCAATTCTGGCTGTAACGCCAGGCGGCGTCTAAATTCCTCATCATAACGCCACCAAGCGGTACCGCCGTGACATTTATAGGCCCTAACAACCTCCTCTAAGTGGGCTCCTAGTGGGCTAACCCCGCAAAAGCAAGAATCCTTGTGAACGCTAGCTAATGCAGGCACTGGTTTAATGGGGGAGGGAGGGGGGCCTGGCTTTGAGGGGGCTGACTAAGCCTCTCCAATAGCGCTTTTAGCAGCGCCGCCGCGTCCGAATCCCCACTGCCCGTTCCCCACGCACCCGTGAACTGGTACTCACCAGATGTAGATGGAATCGGCTCCGCCATCGGACCCGGCGTAGGAATTTCAGGCTGCGGAGACGTCGCTGGAACCAGGCTATGGACCCTGGAAGAATGGCTAGGCATCCGCCTCTTGCGTCTCCTGTGCGACTCCCGACCAGACTCTCCCGATGCGGTGGAGGACACCTCATAGGACGATGGAGACTGCCACCTAGAAGATCTGGAGCGTCTACTCCACCGCAAATCGCCAGACCAGAGACGGGACTGACGCCTATGTGATCCATGCCGACTACGCCTCCGGCTCTCAACAGAGGAGAGTGATGAGTCAGAACGTGCTCTGCGCCTGTGCGACCGCCGGGGGGCTGGGGGGTTGGCCTGAAGCTTCTGGGCAGGAGTCCCCGCTGCAGCTGCCTGAGGAGCACTTACAGGAGTAATTACAGCTGAACACTGTGCTATATCACCCCCCACAAGGGCAGGTGGTGCTGTGGGTTCAGCCACCCCCTGCTCATGAACCGCAGGGGTGGGGAGTCCCCAGAAGGAGGCTGACTAACATTGGCCCCCATCGCTGATGCTCCTATTCCGAGCTGCACCGCCGGCATACACGTGGAGACCGGAAGTGCGGGCGCTGATGAAACCGGAAGGGGCGGGGCTAAGGTCGCTGCTGCAGAGAAGCGCTGGCCGGCCGGGATTGCAATAGCGCTGGCAGCGCTTAAAGTATGCAGGGGGGGAGTGCTGTGACCGAGCCTAGCGGGGGGCGGATTTGCCAGGCAGACCGCCTGCCCCCCGACTAGGCCCTAGAGTTAACCGGCACAGCAGAAGTGCCCCCAGCGGTATTCGCACGTCCAGGGGCAGAAGGCAAGGGGGATCCGAGGCTGCAGAAGAATGAACGTAGCCATTCCTCAACCCCCTCCGCCATTCGTGATATAAATATATCCCTCAGGGGATCCATCACTCTTGGGCAGACAGAACGCTGTAATCTTACCCCACACAGCGCTTCTGCCAAAGAGGAAGAAGCAGGAGACACAGGGTCTTATAAAGGGGCCCATATGCAGCACGCCCCTTCCTGCGCTGCAGGATGAAACCATTAACCCCCCCAGGCACCGAAACCATGACCAATACCACAGGGCCATACAAAACGAGGATAGGGGACCTGGGGAGGGGGAAGAGGGACCCCCAGTCCCTGTACACCCTCCAGACATGGTCGGGTGTCCTCCATAACGGTTTGTTGGAATTAAAGAGCTGTATAATGGCAATTTGGATCCCCAGTCAGTGCATTAGTGCAGCAAGTTGCAATAGGATTGTTCCTATTACCCAGGCTGTAAACTCCCCTACTCCTACTAAACCCTTTTCAACATAAAAGCTGTGGGATGATTACTCTCTATCCTTTGCGTACACCTTGAATAATCTTTCCCTGAACTTGTAAATTGTTATTTTAGTACAATGGTGTTTTTTCTAGCACTGTCTCTAGTGCCTACAGACTTCTCTTCCTGCACTAAGTACACTGGTAAATGGCAGAATCTAAGATGGCTGCCGGTATTTATAGGGCTGTGACATCACAGGGCTGGCTGGCTTCTGATTGGCTGCATGCATGGCATTATGGGTGATCCCGCCTTCTGAGAGTTATTTTGTCCATGTCATCACACGTGCAGCAGCCATTTTAGGAAAAAATGTGATTCGTTACCACGAAGCGCAAGGAAATTCCACTTCAGTGCGAATCTAATTTTTTCTTAAATTTGGATCGAATTCCACTTCATCAGCTTCGATTCATTCATCTCTACTGACAACCATTGTGCTCCCTGAACACCAGACAGGGTTATTAGATTTGTCCTGAGGAGACGTTGAAGTATTGCTAAAGGTACAAGGTTATTCCTTCCTGTGACCTGATCTGTTGGAGAAGATAAAATACTCCATCCATCTGCATGCACCCAGCAGCCTTTCTATACTAACCGGATGCAGAGCATGCAGTCTGGATTCCTCTCCTAGTCTCCTCCTCCTCCTTTGCTCCCCACTATGAAGATAGAAAGGAAGAAGTGGCAGATGAGGCTTACCCCTGTGGTTTTACATTTCCCCAGGCCCCTAACCGTCTTCTGACTCTCCTGTTACTGAATGTGGATGTGATGTTACCTGCTCATTACCAAGCTGGGTCTGTTATGATTATGCCTTCTTGCCTGATGAGGTACCAGCTACCTGCCAGTGTTTTGGAGACTATTCTGTAGGCCACCACTTGAGTTTAAAGTCCACACCTCTTTGCAAGGAGGAAAATAACAGAAATTTTGACATCTCCGTGGCTACACCCTATCAGAGCCTCTGCCTTCAGAGAATGCTGCAGAAGAGCTTAGTCCAGCTGTTCCTAAAACTAAGAGACCTTTACCAAGGGACAGAAAGTATTGCTCTCCACCTGCTGATTTCTGGCTGGGGGAGATGAGGGAGTTATTTGTTCACCCGTGTATATTTGTGATGCAGGCTCAGTGACTGCTCAGCCTGCCTATTTCAGGATTGCTTGTATTCTGGTCCAATGGAGCGCTGAGTCCCTGGACCTATTATGTTCTGTTCCAGGGACTCGGTGCATAGGAACGGTCGACCAGTTGTGGACTCGCCGCTCAGGACTTGCTCTGCAAGTTGGCAGGGACAGCGGGTTGGATTCCAGTTAGGGCTCACCATGTGAGTGCGTTTCCTTGTCTACGGTCATGACACAAGTAAAATTGGAAACTGTAATTAATTGTCCACAAACTGAACCCCTGTCCTGGAACAGACATTCTTGAACCTTAATTCTTTTCTACAAGCCATGGTAAATATTTATGATGATATTGACAGTATAGCATCCACCGAGTCTACCATCAGTTCTTTATATTAAGGCTTCAAGCGTATGGAAGAACATATGAATATTCTATAAGATTGCTGCTGATACACAAAGCAACAACCCTTCCCCTAAATTTCAACTTCAGCTGCAGATAAGTAACCAGATCAAGGATGAACTGTTTATCGAGGATGCATAATAGTTCTGGAGGGTCTGGAGCAAGTAATTCAACTCTCTATCTAATAGACAGACATCTACATCCATTTCAGGAGAGAATTGGTTAATCCTGGAGCACATGGTTATGCTATTCTCTCCAGTTTCCTGAGATTACTGCTGCTTCAGAATTTGAGCCAACGTGGCCTTCATTCTCCATCAAGGAGATATCACAGGCTACGAGATGCCAATGTATCGCGGACAATCTGGCCACTTATAGAGTGCTTTCAAGTTGGGCCAGAACGGAGTATTTGCCTCAGCAATCTGGTGCCATTGTTGCATTAGTGCTGGAAGATTTGCTGAAGTACAGCAGAAAATCTGTATTTTTCTGTAAGATGGTTGGAAAGAAAATGTATGTCCAGGGTAAGTTTTTTCATGGACTGAAACATGAATTGTGATGTCTGATGTCTTGACAATGTATCTTGCATGCACTCTCTATCACACAAGAAAAATTGGAGAATGCATGGATGTATATAGGGCAGTAGTTTAATAATTCATTGTGAAACACGAAGGAACAGGAACGAGATAAATACCATTTATTGGCTAAAAACTGTACCTGGACGGGATTTAATACCTGGTTTCAAATCAGTCTGATAATGATAATCTGACAATTGTCTGCCTAGTTTTAAAGCTGAAATTCCCTTTCTGAGCACTAGATGTCACATGTGATCTATTTGCTTTTTGTAGCTACCCAAGTGTTTGGTACACTGTCTTAAAGGGAATCTGTCACCTATTTTGAGCCTATAATACTGTTAACATAGCAATGTGCAATAAAATAAAATTCATTCCAGCATGTGTTCTCTTTCTTTTATTCAACTTTTCATTCAAATAAAAAAGCGATTTTTCTGATATGCAAATTAAGTCTCAAGGTGCCCAGAGGGGCGTTATTACTCTGCTCTAGTGCCCAGTAACACCCCACTGCAGTGCCCAGCCCGCCTTTCTTCCAAGCCCAGCACGCCTCCTAAGAAATATATGTACGCCTACATCCTTGCCGAACGGAGCCGCCCCTTCCACTACGTCATTTTAAGAGGACCCTTCACCGATCCTGACATTGTGAACTAAGTATACAGACATGGAGAGCGGCGCCCGGGGATCTCACTGCACTTACTATTATCCCTGGGTGCCGCTCCGTTCTCCCGCTATGCCCTCCGGTATCTTCGCTCACTAAGTTATGGTAGGCGGAGATTTCAGTCACTAAGTTATGATAGGTGGAGTCTGCCCTTGTTCTGCTGCAGCGCTGGCCAATCACATTGCAGAGCTCACAGCCTGGGAGAAAATAACTTCCCAGGCTGTGAGCTCTGCGCTGCTATTGGCCAGCGCTACAGCAGAACAAGGGCAGACTCCGCCTACCAAAACTTTGTGACCGAAGATACCGGAGGGCATAGCAGGAGAACAGAGCGGCGCCCAGGGATAATAGTAAGTGCAGTGAGATCCCCGGGCGCCGCTCTCCATGTCTGTATAGTTAGTTCACATTGTCATAATCGATGAAAGGTCCTCTTTAATGTATTCACTGCACCGTTCTTGCTTCCTCCTCTCTTGGCCTCTGAAATCCCGCGCAGGCCAGAGGGCAACAGCGCTCTGATTACATCACTGGGCTCGGCGCATGCCCAGTGACACTATTGAGGCTGTTGCCCTCAGGAGCAGGAGTATTGTACAGGCGCAGGCACTCAGCGATACTGCGCCTGCACGGGATTTCGGAGGCAAAGGGAGGAGGAAGCAAGGACGGTGCAGTGAATAAATTAAATGACGTAGTGGAGGGGGCCGCGCTGTTCGGCAAGACAGGTGACAGATTCCCTTTAAGAAAGCAGGGATGGTATATGATGTTTGGGGTCAGCATAAGGGTGTACATGGCATAGAGCATTTCTTTTTGTGGCACGTACAAATTTAGGTTTTTCAATGTAGGACTTACTTGACAAATTTTCTATGCCATTTTCTCAATCTATTAGTTCACTTTAGTGTTATGTGTTCCATTCATAATGGAGCTATGACACATATGACGGATAGGATTGCTCCTTGTCCCAACCAAAAATAAAGGCCAAGTTTGCATGGGTAAAAGAGGGGCGTGGTTTTGGGTTGAGTGGCTTAACATGGCATGTTACTTTAAACAACGATTTGATCATACTGTATAAAGAGTTTTGTAGCATTAAAAAAAAAGATTTTTATTTTCCGGAAAAAAAAAAAAAGACTTCCCCCATGTGTGACAAGGGATTGATTACATGCACTGAAGTTCAAGTTAGGCTTCATCCAAACCTGCATCATGACAGAGCCTCCATTGTAAATTCTGTCAAAAATACAGAGCACTTTCTGCCCAGTAAAGTGATGTTTTCTAATGGAAACCAGGTCCCTTTATAGTCAATGAGGTCTGTTAGGTTGCGTTCATTTCCGTCATTTGATCAAAACACTGCTTCCATTATTTTCATTGTTCTTTTTCAACGATGGAGCAGAACAACAGAAATAACATTGCCAATGCCAACCCAGCCTTCCCCTCCCTGGGGTCATGTATAGTTACATGGGGAAAGGAGGATCTATGCCTCTCCTTCCCTTCTCCTACTCTCCCTACAGCCTGTCAACATGCCCCCGCTGTCCCCCTCACTCCTCCTCCAAGTTGACTAGCTGAAGAAGGCTACTTTAACCTGGAAATATCTCGGGCTGTGTAGCAGTTAGAGATATGAGCCACTGCTAGTCACCATACAGTCTAAGATATAACTCTTAGAAATCCAGTTGGGTGTGAGATACCTGTATGAATCATTTCACATTGTGAACCTCATGTACATGGCAGTAATTCGCCATGAAGCAAATTTTTTGTAAAATTCTTTAAAGCAGCCAAATTTAATTTTTGAATACTTTGCTCATCACAAGTTGTTATCTATCTCTCTACTGTTTCTTCATCCCCAGGACACAGGTCATAAGCTACCTGCATCACCATATGCCCTGTGACCACTGGGTGGTGCAGGTGTGTGATATGGAGACATCATAGCACCTGCTGCAATACCCAAACAGCACAGGCTGGAGGAGGCCTTCACTGAGTGGTGATCTCTGTTCATTATAGGAGCATCAGGGCTAGGCGAGTATTAAATACAGTCAGGTCCATAAATATTGGAACATGGACACAAGTCTAACATTTTTGGCTCTATACACCACCACAATGGATTTGAAATGAAACAAACAAGATGTGCTTTAACTGCAGACTGTCAGCTTTAATTTGAGGGTATTTACATCCAAATCAGGTGAACCGCGTAGGAATTACAACAGTTTGCGTATGTGCCTTCCACTTGTTAAGGGACCAAAAGTAATGGGACAGAATAATAATCATAACTCAAACTTTCACTTTTTAATACTTGCTTGCAAATCCTTTGCAGTCAATTACAGCCTGAAGTCTGGAACACATAGACATCATGTCACCGCCAGATCTCTGAGAAGTTCTGATAGACGTTCTTCAGTACCTTCTGCATGATGTTCTTTTGTTTTTGTTTCGCTTGACATCTCTTCTCCCTCTCCCAGCTGTCATCTATTAGCAGTGATTGCCTCCCTTTATATCCCCTCCCATACTGCCTCACTTTGCGGTTTATACTACTTCCTGGATTGTGTTCACTGCTTGAAGTTGCTGCTGCTGGTTCCTCAGATAAGTCTATTTTCTGTATTTGTGTTTTGCTGTTGGCTTGATTCTAGTTGACCCTGACTCCCTCCGTATTATGTGCAGGGAGCCGGTGGTCGTGTCCCCTGTGACGGTATCATCCGTGTCACCGTCTAGTATTCCCTTCTTCCTTGAAATAGCACCGCTAAGTAATCCACAGAGCAATAAATCGCTATTATCGCCAAATAAGTCTATACATGAGCCCAATCTGAATGATAGAAATACTTTACTGAAAGGCACACTACATTCAAAAATACAATTTCTTTTATCCCCTGCTCCCATGCAAGGGAGACACCCACAACAAACATACATTAACCAATAACACAAAAGTTACAACCCACATAACATCCTCCCGTCTGCCTGTGATATAATTATGGTACAATGGTTAACATAATTATCCCAGGCAGGACAATACACAATGTCCTCTGTCCTGGAGACCACCGAGGTGTAATTCCATTATCTCTCAGGACAAAGGGAAATCGCCAATACACATGGGGAGACAATAGGACAGACATCACTTACTCAAATATACAATGCCCCACCCTTTACAATAGACATATACATTTAACACATCCCCAAATGGCACGAATTAGACCAGGAATTCAAAAGTTAGTGCAAGTCTCTTTGGCCTGGCTGTACTCATGGCTTTTCTGTCCAACACCGGTTCTACACAGTCTTTTGTCCTGGAGACAATTGAGAAGTGATCCACTTATCCCCCAAGGACAGAGGCCAGACTCCATTAGCCACATGGTAGCAAAAGACAGCATAATACATGAACTCGTGGCAACCTCAAAAGAGGGGAGTTTGTCACAGCCCCTCACTATTATAGGGTTTGCAGGTGTCACGCAGTAAAGGTGCGTGGACATGCAACTTTCTATCATAGAGATCTTTGCATTGGCTGAGCAGTCAGGGAGAGCTCTAGGGCTTTTATAGGGCTCACCCATTTGTTCCTTAGTTTGGGATCAAGTCAGTCGGATCTTTATTTGTTACTTCTTGTTTTCTGCAACGCCATCCGTGACACATTACCAGACGCTGGGTTTCATCCCTGGTGATGCTCTGCCAGGCCTCTACTGCAACTGTCTTCAGTTCCTACTTGTTCTTGGGGCATTTTCCCTTCAGCAAGTGAAATGCATACTCAGTCAGATTCAGGTCCGGTGATTGACTTGGCCATTGCATAACATTTCACTTCTTTCCCTTAAACTCTTTGGTTGATTTTGCAGTATGCTTTGGCTCATTGTCCATCTCCACTGTGAAGTGCCATCCAATGAGTTCTGAAGCATTTGGCTAAATATGAGCCGATAATATTTCCCGAAACACTTCAGAATTCATCCTGCTGCTTTTGTCAGCAGTCACATCATCAATAAATACAGGATAACCAGTTCTATTGGCAGCCATACATGCCTACGCCATGACACTACCACCACCATGCTTCACTGATGAGGTAGTATGCTTAGGATCATGAGCAGTTCCTTTCCTTTGCCATATTCTTCTCATCACTCTGGTACAAGTTGATCTTGGTGTCATCTGTCCATAGGATGTTGTTCCAGAACTGTGAAGGCTTTTTTAGACGTCGTTTGGCAAACTCTAATCTGGCCTTCCTGTTTTTGAGGCTCACCAATGGTTTACATTTTGTGGTGAACCCACTGTATTCACTCTGGTGAAGTCTTCTCTTGATTGTTGACTTTGACACACATACACCTACCTCCTGGAAAGTGTTCTTGATCTGGCTAACTGTTGTGAAGGGTGTTTTCTTCACCAGGGAAATAATTCTTTGGTCATCCACCACAGTTGTTTTCCGTGGTCTTCCGGGTCTTTTGGTGTTGCTGAGCTCACCGGTGCGTTCCTTATTTTTAAGGATGTTCCAAACAGTTGTTTTGGCCATGCCTAATGTTTTTGCTATCTCTCAGATTATTATTATTTTTTTTCAGCCTAATGATGGCTTGCTTTACTGATAGTGACAGCTCTTTGGATCTCATCTTGAGAGATGACAGCAACAGATTCCAAATGCAAATGGAACACTTGAAATGAACTCTGGACCTTTTATCTTCTCATTGTAATTGGGAGAATAAGGGAATAACACACATCTGGCCACGGAACAGCTAGAAGCCAATTGTCCCATTACTTTTGGTTCCTTAACAAGTGGGAGGCACATATGCAAACTGTTGTAATTCCTACAGCGTTCACCTGATTTGGATGTAAATACCCTCAAATTAAAGCTGACAGTCTGCAGTTAAAGCACATCTTGTTTGTTTCATTTCAAATCCATTGTGGTGGTGTATAGAGCCAAACATTCCAATTGTGTTGATGTCCCAATATTAATGGACCTGGCTGTATGTAGACGCTAAGGGGGCATAATACTTAATGGGTGGCACTGTTTGGGCATAATACAATGTGGGTAGGCTCTAAAGTGGCATCATACTGCACGGGGACACTAATAAGGCATAATAAAGCATTAGGAGACACTAAGGGGACATCATAGTGTATGGGTGCACAAAGAGGACATCATATTGCACAGGGGGCCGGTTTGGAAAATGTAGAATATTATTTGTAGTACAAACCCTTTAACTCTTATTGCCTGTCCACCTGTAACAATAACATCACTTTTATTGCTCTGGCTTATCTTTACGATGTATCATTCCATGTACAAATGTCTGTACATTTTTAAAATGTTATTTTCTCTCCATAATGCATTTGTAAAGCTGCGTGATGAAGGAGCATCTGTGCTCTGAAAGCTTTCAAATATCATTTTTGATGGTTAGCCAATAGAGGTATCACTGTTATAATACTTGTAACCTTTTTTTTAACACAGAATTATATAACATCACATTGAATCTTAAGTTGAGCAGGGCTATTTCTGGGGCAGACTGTTTAATTTGAACACAGTCCCACCAACTATGAACAACAACCTTTCCAGAAAATGCCAGTGCGGAACATACTGTATTTACTGTAGGATATATATATTGTAGGGATTTGCTCTGGTAGGCAGGGTAAGCGGATGCAATACAGAGGCAAAACCACGCTTGATAAACAGTGTTTATTCACACAAAAAAGGCAGGAAAAACCCAATACTAGGCAGGGCTCTGGTGTTAATTCACACTGCAGGAATCCTCGTGTGCAGGAATCCTCCACACAGCAAAAGTCCACAGAACTCAAAGAAACACGTCACCTGGTAGTCCACAGCAGGCTTTAGGCTGGGTTCACACTTGAGCGTATTTGATATGCGCGTTTAACGCGCGTTTTTGTTGCGCGTTTTATGCGCGTTTTTGTCCATAGTCAACGCGCGTATTACGCGTGCTTGTGTGATTGACAGCAGTGTTGTTCAATGAAAATACAGCCCTTTCTATATGAAAGATGTCTAATGAAAGAGAAATGCAGGTGGGAAATTTAATGTGTGTTGGGAGAGTGGATTGTTTGCAGTCATAGAATTCTCCAGAAGGCGACCAATTGCGGCAATTGTTGCAGCAATCCATCTCAGACGTTTGCGGCGAAGGAGAGAGAGCAGTCGACGCTTCTGGGTCCATCCTGTCATTGCCAATCGACAGGAAAGGGGACAGTTCTGGGCACTGTACGAGACCCTCCGGGCCCATGAAGACAAATTTTTTTCCTACACGCGGATGTCCATCACCAGGTTTGTACATATACAATAGTTATAGTAGTGGTGTTCCAATTGTGAAGGTACCAGTTTTAGTTTTTGGGTATTGTTAACACTCACCTTTTTCGTTTTCAACAGCTTTGATGAGCTCCTGGGCTTGTTGGGCACCCGTTTAGAACGTCAGGACACCTTCATGCGGGACAGTATACCACCAGCGGAAAGACTTTGCGGTAAGTAGACTCTAATTGTGGCCTTATAAAGCATTTGCATTGTGTGGTGACTGGATATTAGTGTGGCCTTTGTTATTTTCTACTGGTGGTTGTGACGTTTGAGTGTTTTTGCGGGGGGGGGGGGGGTATTGGATGTGTATGCTTTTTAAATTTGGCATATAGATACCATACCCACAGTTTACCCACATTTTTCCATACGGAACCACTCACTTCGAAATAAGAGTCCCAAAAACTTTGCGAATGTTTTTATTTTTGGGAAAAGTAATAACATCTTACAGTTCCTCAAAAAATTTGCAAACTGTGTTTAACAAAATCAACATAACTATCGTACTTTTTAACTTAAAATTATTAGGTAATTTTCCTATATTAACAATGAAGGTCGAACACCCCTGATGCACCAAATTATGTATGCTATTTCTCAAAGGTTTTGGTATTGTGGGAAGGCAAAATGTGGCTCTGGATCCCGCATGACCTCTCTCATTCCGCCTGATTGATGGGCATGTTGCATTTGAGTGGTGGTGGAGGTGTTGTTGTCCATGTTGGTGGAGGGATAGCTGTATGATGATTGTGGTTGTGTGTGCCATGTGTCGTGAGGGTGTGGTATGTTAGTTTGTGGGTATGTTTGTGATGTGTATGTGTGAGTTGTTGGTGGATGTTGTGGTGGATGTTTTGGTGGATGTTTTGGTGCATTGTTGGGCTGTGTGATGTCATAATGTGGATTGAAGCTGTCTAGGGCCCTTGTTAAAGTATCCCTTGCTTCAGTTATGCGTCTTCTGGGCACTTGCTGCATTTTTTCCTCCAAACTAAGTAAGAAACGGGCATCACTAGAGAGTTTGGGTACTGGATGGGCAAGTGCATCCAGGCATGCAATTAGCTGGTCCTCTTGGCGATCTGGTCTTCTCCTTTTTGGACGGTGAGTCCGAATGTTTTCGGTTTCCACGACAGGCGGGGCAGGCTGTGTGGGGGTTTGGAATGGAGGGGTGGGATCGGGTGAAGGAGGACTTAGTGGCCCCGTAGACGCACAGGCCTCACTGTCCCTGGTGACCTCCTCCTCTTCCTCCTCCTGCTGTTGACTTTGCGACCAGCTACTATCGGTGCTGTGAACATGAAAATATACATAAGTATGTGCAAGATATGAAAGTGAATGCATGTCATACCACACCCTCTCCTGCATGTGTATGCACTGGACTCACCTACGCATTTCAGTGCATGGTATTAGAAAGGCCATTTGCTCCGCATGGACATAGCTGGACCGTGCACTTGGCGAAGCTCCGCTCCTCTGTTCCCTCTCCTTGCGCCAATGACGAATGAAGGCATCCTTGAGGCTCTTCCACTTGTTTTTTAGTAAGTTTACTATAATAAAAAATAAATAAATCATCCATTAATTTTTCATCTTTATTTTCTCGCATTTTTTTCAGCTATTTAGCTACTGGCCACTCTTTGATCAGTCTTCACTACACCTTCCTGATCGAAAAATCCACAACCAGTGTGATCGTGAAGGAAACCTGCATCGCCATTTGGCATGTCCTTCATGCTGCTGTGATGGCCCAACCAAACAAGGAGGAGTGGCTGAAAATTGCGGATACTTTTCAGCAAACATGCAATTTCCCAAACTGTGTAGGAGCAATTGACGGCAAACACATCCACGTTCTGAAGCCAATGAGGAGTGGCAGTCAGTTCTTTAATTATGAAAAATACTTTTCTGTTGTTCTTTTTGCGGTATGTGATGCTAACTATTGTTTCCGTTACATCGATGTGGGTTCCTATGGCAGCAGCTCTGACTCTGCTGTTTTTGGGCATTCTGACTTTGGTCAAATGCTCATTACTAATTTTGTACCTTCCCGGGAACACCACACTGCCTGGCACCACTTATCCGTCTATGCCATTTGTTTTTGTTGGTGACGAGGCATTTGCTCTAGGTGAGCATCTTATGAGGCCATACTCCAGCCGTGGTCTCTTTATTGCGCGACGTGTTTTTAATTATCATCTGACAAGAGCACGCAGGGTGGTGGAATGTGCATTCGGCATATTATCCAACAAATGGCGAGTTCTGCACTCACCCATACATCTTAAATTGGAGACCGCCATCTCGGCTGTGAAGGCAGCATGTGCTCTTCACAATTTTGTCAGACAAAGGGATGGCTTCAATTTTGAGGATTCTTTGAGCCATTCCATGGAGAGTCCGATTCGCAGCGGTGTTCGTGGGACCACACATGGTGCCGCCATTCGGGACCACTTCACTGCATATTTCATGTCACCACAGGGGGAGTTACCTTGGCAAATGCAAGCCATATAAATTTATTTTATTTTGTCTTTTTCAGCTGCAAAGATTGTTTCTTTATCTTTTAATATTCCATTTTCTTTGTTTATTGTAATGGCTGAATTAAAAGATTTGAAGATTTTAATGTTTCAACATAGACAATATCCATATCAACTTTATAACACAAATCCGCACCACAAATGTAGGCCAACATTTGAATTTAAAATACATTTCCAGATTAGAACAGCACCGTCAGGCGAAACACAGTGGAACAAGTGCAAATTGAGCATACTGGCCCACTACATTGTGCCAGAATGTGGGTGATGGGGAACCATTAACTGGCCATATACTAGAACAGGGATGGTGAAGCTGTGGCCCTCCAGCTGTAGCAAAACTCCAACTCCATGCATGCCTGGACAGGCTACAGCAAGTCACCAAAACGGGGACCCACACAGGCCGACTTCAAAGCAGAGAAAGCCTCTTGCGCCTGGTCATTCCAGCGGACTATCACAGACTTCCGTCCCTTTAAGAGCCCTGTCAACAGAGCGCTAAAGTGGCAAAATGGGGGACAAACCTCTTGTAATAGCCCACTATTCCCAGAAACGACTTTACTTGTCTAGAGGTGGCAGGTCGGGGCCAATTCCGTATCGCCTCTATTTTGCTCACTTGGGGTTTAATGACTCTGCGCCCAATGATATACCCAAGGTATTTAGTCTCCTCTCACCCTATCACACATTTATTTGGGTTAGCTGTTAGTCCCGCCTTTTGAAGGGAGTCGATTACGGCCTGTACTTTGGGCAGGTGACTTTCCCAGTCGGTACTGTGAATGAAAATATTGTCCAGATAAGCTGAGGCGTACTGCCGATGTGGACAAAGGGTAACACCTTATACTGGTACAGCCCCTCTGGTGTAATGAAGGCAGTTTTCTCTTTGGCAGCCTCAGTCAAGGGTACCTTCCAGTACCCTTTAGTGAGGTCCAGAACAGAAAAATACCTGGATTGACCCAATTTCTCAATTAGTTCATCCACCCGAGGCATCGGATATGCATCGAACTTTGATATTTAGTTTAATTTCAGAAAATCTTTACAAAATCGTAACGTCCCGTCTGGCTTGGGAATTAAGACTATAGGACTGGCCCACTCACTTAAGACTCTACAATGACTTCCAGCCGCAACATGAGTTGCACTTCCTCCGAGATGGCTTTTCGACGAGCCTCGGGTATGGCTTTAACCGGATTTTTGCCTGAGGCTCAGTGATAATGTCATGTTGGATTACAGAAGTGCTTCCAGGGAGGTCTAAGAACAAATCCGTGTTCCAACTAATGAACTCCCTGGTTTCCTGAGCTTGTTTAGAGGAGAGGCTGTCAGCAGTTTTTATTGTGGCAACCGCTTCCCTTACATCAGACATAGCACCCAGAATCTTTTGTCCAGGAAAGCCCAGCCGCGGACTGTCTTCCATACAGGTTTCCCTATCCTTCCAAGAATTTAGCAAATTAACATGGTAGATCTGCTCCGGCTTTCGCCTCTCTGGCTGGTGTACCTTGTAATTTACCTCTCCAATTTTTTCACGTACCTTGTAGGGCCCCTGCCACCTGGCTAGGAACTTACTGTCCACTGTCAGAACCAGATCCAAAACCTGATCACCCGGGTTAAAGTTCCGGACCCGAGCCTGTAGATTATAGATCCGACTCTAGGCTCGCTGAGCGGCCTCCATATGTTACCTGACAAGAGGCAAAACTGTTTCTATCCGCTGTTGCATCTTGGTAACATATTCTAGGACGCTCTATATTTGGGTTGTTGTTCCTATGCCTCTTTGGCTACGTCCAACAAGCCACAAGGATGTCTTCCATTTGAAGGGCGAGAACCCAGTAGAGGCCTGGGGCACCTGTCGCACTGCGAACATGAGATAAGGCAGAAGGTCCTAATCCTTTCCATCTTTGGTCACCACCCTTTTTAACATAGTTTTAAACCTTTCAAACAGTCTGTCTGTTTGTGGATGGTACACGGACATCCGTAACTGTTTAATATGCAGCCACTTGCAAGGGTCCCCTGGTCAGTTAGGACCTCTTTAGGTAGCTCCATGCGGGAGAACATCTCCATTAGCTCTTTAGCTCTAAGTTTCACCGATGTATGTCGCAGTGGCACTGCCTCCGGGTACCGAGTAGCGTAATCAAGGACAACCAAAATGTGTTGGTGTCCCCTTGTGGACTTCGGTACAGGACCTACCAGGTCCATAACGATTCGCTGCAACGGTACCTCGATGATCGGGGGGGTACCAAGGGACTGCGAAAAAGGTTCTGGGGGCTAGTTGCCTGGCAGGTCGGGCAAAACTTACAGAACTCGTCCACCTCTTTAAACACACTGGGCCAGTAAAACCGTTGTAGTATCCGGTCCTGTGTTTCTTGCATTCCCAGATGACCCCCGAGAACATGCTGGTGGGCTAACTCTAACACGACTTTGCGATAAGCCTGGGGCACCACCGACTGTTCAACTAATTCACCTCGCAGCTGATTTACCCAATACAAAATATCCTGATGGACCACAAAACGGGGGAACACCGACTCTGCCCCTGGTTGTTGTGGTTCACCATGAATTATTAGTACATTTTCCCAGGCTCGGGACAAGGTTGGATCCTGGTGTTGCACGGTACCAAAATTATCCCCGGAGACATTGAGGTCTGCCAGCTCAGGCCCCAGCGGCAAGTCCTCCATTTTCTCCCACCATTACACTCAGCGGGGTTGTCTCCTCCTCTTCCACCGAAGTGGCGGTCACCCCTACCGCTGGACCTTCGGACTCAGGTTCCCAAGGTTCTGGTCTCCCCCTGAGCTGGACCACATTGCTAGGTTTACATCTGTCTCACGCGTGTCAGTCACTCTCGGAACAGGCCACAGTGCCGTGAAATCTGGGAAGTTTCTCCCTACTATAAGTTCATAGTGGAGGTGGGTTGCAATAGCCACCTCATGGATCGACCTGCCGGAAACCGTAGACAGATACACCATGGCAGTAGGGTAGTCTTTTAAGTCCCCATGGATACACGTGACTCCGACCTTACTGCCGGTGTACTCAGTGGAGCGTACCAAGGAAGCCCTTACCAGGGTCACCAGACTTCTTGAGTCCAACAGAGCCTCTGCTGGAGTGTCTCCAAACTCAACCTGGCATAGGTGGTTCCGAGACTCTGGAGCCCCCACTGCACACAGTTTCCTGGCATATAACGATTGACGGAAGCCATAGTTCGTGTCCATGGGTTCCCCCTGACGTGGACAGTCCACCCGAACATGGCCTGGCTCCCGACACCACCATCAGATTATTGGAGCGGGGTCCACAAGGGTTACATCCCGGGCGGGTTTGGTGGGTACCAGTTGCTGGGTCCGGGGTGGAGAGTTTGGGGATCTGACTGCCCCCCTCCCAACAGAACCCCTCTATAAGTTCCGGGTAGCCCTATTAGCACCCCACCAGATCGACCATCTTCAGCGCATTACCTGGGGAGGCCTGGCCAATCCATTGCTGGAGAGGGGGTGGCAGAGCCCTCCAGAACCTGTCTGCTAACAACCGGTCCAACATAGCAGTGGGGCTCAACACGTCAGGTTGTAGCCACTTTTGCAACAGGTTAAGCAGGTCATAATACTGGGGTCTCACGGGCTCCGCCAGGTTAACCCCCACTAATGCACCTGCTTGGCCCAGACCAGCACATTCACTCCCAGTCTTTCCAAAATCTCCCCCTTTACCTTTGGGTAGTCGGCCGCTTGATCGTCCGGCAAGTCGAAAAACACCCGCTGGGACTCTGATGTCAGAAAAGGAGCGATGACCTCAGCCCACTGGTTTTGGGGAAGCTTTTCCCTGGTGGCCACTTTTTCATACATCGCCAGGTTTGTCTTGATGTCGTCTGCGGGGGTCATTTTAGGGACCACTGCACATACTGCTTTCCAGGCATTGTGTATGCTTGGGGTTGCTCCTGCTGTTTGCAAAGCCATTACATGTTGTAGCAGCAACTGGTTGGTCTCCTGCTGCTGCTTATTAGCCTTGCGTTGCTGCAGGTTAGCCTCCACAAGGGCCTTCATAACAGCCTCCATTTCGTCACGTAACACCGGTTTGAATCTAGCCGGTTTGATAAATGACATACAACCGTGTGCACACCAAAAATATTTTGGCGTTCACGCCAGCCTCACTGCGCTTGCCCGTATCCTCCACCAATTGTAGGGATTTGCTCTGGTAGGCACGGTAAGCGGATGCAACACAGAGGCAAAACCACGGTTGATAAACAAAAGTCAGTGTTTATTCACACAAAAAAAGGCAGAAAAACCCAATACTAGGCAAGGCCCTGGTGTTAATTCACACTGCAGAAATCCTCATGTTAATTCACACAGCAAAAGTCCACAGAACTTAAAGAAACACGTCACCTGGCAGTCCACAATAGGATTTAGGGCACCTGGCTTCCAGCTGGTAGCCCTGATGCAGCTCTCAGCCTTGTAGTATGGTAGAGCTCCACTATCACCTGGAGGTTCATTCCACACCCAGCTGAGCTGCTGGCTGGGTTCTTAAACCCCAGCCCAAAACCTGGCCTGGACGTGGGGAACAGCCACCCACCCTGCTCTTTGGCTGCTCCCACCAATAAGATCCGGCCCGGATCGGCTTTTCAGCTACACTGAAAAAACAGTGTCAGCGAGCACTAGCTGCAGCTGACACACAAAATAACCGGTTCCTATCTCACCGAGGCCAGGAACCTCGGTGACACGTTCCTTTCGTCAATGATGGACCCCTGCGCCTTCCTACTATATACATACACTCACCTAAAGAATTATTAGGAACACCTGTTCTATTTCTCATTAATGCAATTATCTAGTCAACCAATCACATGGCAGTTGCTTCAATGCATTTAGGGGGTGGTCCTGGTCAAGACAATCTCCTAAACTCCAAACTAAATGTCAGAATGGGAAAGAAAGGTGATTTAAGCAATTTTGAGCGTGGCATTGTTGTTGGTGCCAGACGGGCCGGTCTGAGTATTTCACAATCTGCTCAGTTACTGGGATTTTCACGCACAACCATTTCTAGGGTTTACAAAGAATGGTGTGAAAAGGGAAAAACATCCAGTATGCGGCAGTCCTGTGGACAAAAATGCCTTGTGGATGCTAGAGGTCAGAGGAGAATAGGCCGACTGATTCAAGCTGATAGAAGAGCAACGTTGACTGAAATAACTACTCGTTACAACCGAGGTATGCAGCAAAGCATTTGTAAAGCCACAACATGCACAACCTTGAGGCGGATGGGCTACAACAGCAGAAGACCCCACCAGGTACCACTCATCTCCACTACAAATAGTAAAAAGAGGCTACAATTTGCACAAGCTCACCAAAATTGGACTGTTGAAGACTGGAAAAATGTTGCCTGGTCTGATGAGTCTCGATTTCTGTTGAGACATTCAAATGGTAGAGTCCGAATTTGGCGTTAACAGAATGAGAACATGTACCCATCCTCTGATGGCTACTTCCAGCAGGATAATGCACCATGTCACAAAGCTCGAATCATTTCAAATTGGTTTCTTGAACATGACAATGAGTTCACTGTACTAAAATGGCCCCCACAGTCACCAGATCTCAACCCAATAGAGCATCTTTGGGATGTGGTGGAACGGGAGCTTTGTGCCCTGGATGTGCATCCCTCAAATCTCCATCAACTGCAAGATGCTATCCTATCAATATGGGCCAACATTTCTAAAGAATGCTATCAGCACCTTGTTGAATCAATGCCACGTAGAATTAAGGCAGTTCTGAAGGCAAAAGGGGGTCCAACAACGTATTAGTATGGTTTTCCTAATAATTCTTTAGGTGAGTGTATATATATAAATATATATAAACTGTAGGATAATACTGAAGTACAGACCACTTTGTGGTCCTCTGTGGTCCGTCAGTGTATTCCTGGACTGGTCTTCCTTTCTCTCTTACTGCAATGGTTGTGCTGGGATACTGCAGCTCTGTTCCTATTAATGGGAGTTGACCTGCAGTTTGCTGCCCCCCATGTAGTTTCCCGTGACAGTGGCTCCTCGAAACGGCTGATTCATGGGTGTGTTGGGTGTCAGACCACACAATCTGATATTGATGACCTATCCTGAGGATAAGACAGCTAAGTCCCAGAAACTTCCCTTTAAGTTTCAAACTATTTTTTAACAGTCAATTATTATATTTTGGATAAATGTTAATAACTGTTGATATAGTGTTAAAAATACTGACCTTGGAAATATCACTCTTAGGCTGTTTTCACACGGGCGAGCTTTCTGCGCGGGTGCAATGCGTGAGGTGAACTCATTGCACCCGCACTGAATCCGGACCCATTCACTTCAATGGGGCAGTGCAGATGAGTGGTGATTTTTACTCATCACTTGTGCCTTGCGTGAAAATCACAGCATGTTCTATATTCTGCGTTTTTCATGCAATGCAGACGCCATAGAAATGAATGCGGCTGCGTGAAAATCGCAAGCATCTGAAAGCAAATGCGGATGCGGTGCGATTTTCACGCATGGTTGCTAGGAGATGATAGGGATAAGCAACTCCGGACCCCATTAAAGTAAATTCACTGCATTATTTTCCCTTATAACATGGTTATAAGGGAAAATAATATAATTTTTAATACAGAATGCATACTAAAATGTCGATATTAGCACCATTCAGACCATGTTCACACACCATAGGTAGTCTAGTGGTAGGACCTATGCCACACTGAAATACCTTTACAGTGGTGCAAAAGGGCTCCGTTATGTTCCTGACTGGAATACATTGGCTAAAGTCTCCGTTTTTTACATCAGCCTGAGGGATTAGCCAGTATTGTCAGTTGCATATCATTGTGGTGCACCTTTTGCAGTGATTTATGTATTTGTACATTTTCATCCACACACTATTGCATCTTGTGTAGGATGCCTTTGTGGTGCATGTGGTCCGCTGCCGACATTCTCCATTGTATTCATTTTTTGCTGGGGACTGCCGCTAGCAAGGGATCACATTGTTCCCCCGGTTTTAAACAGGCTACAGTGTTTGGAGTTTTTGAGCATTTCCTCCCATTTAGGCAACTTTATTTTACTGATTTGGCTTAGAAGTTTAGACGCAAATCTTGAAATAAAAACCGCTTTTTAAGGAGCAGATCAGGTCTGAAGTCACTTTGTGAGGCTTACATAATAGAAACCACCCAAAAACTACACACATCAAGGTATTCAAAACTGATTTTACAAACTTTGTTAACCCTTTAGGTGTTCCACAAGAATTAATGGAAAATGGAGATGACATTTTCGAATTTCACTTTTTTGGCAGATTTTCTAGCAAAGCAAGAGTTAACAGCCAAAAAAACTCAATATTTTTTGCCCTGATTCTGTAATTTACAGAAATACCCCATATGTGGTCATAAACTGCTGTGCAGGCACACGGCATTGCGCATAAGGAAAGGAATGCTATATGGTTTTTGGAAAACAGATTTCACTGGGATAATTTTAAGCTGCCATGTCACATTTGAAGACCCCTGATGCACCCCTAGAGTAGAAACTCCAAAAAAGTGACCCGATTTTGGAAATTACGGGATAAGGTGGCAGTTTTGTTGGTACTATTTTAGGGTACATATGATTTTTGCTTGCTCTATATTACACTTTTTGTGAGGCAAGGTAACAAGAAATAACTGTTTTCGCACCATTTATATTTTTTGTTATTTACAACATTCATCTGACAGGTATTTTTTATAGAGCAGGTTGTTACGGACGCAACAATACCAAATATGATTTTTTTTTTGTTTGTTTCAGTTTTACATAACAAAGCATTTTTGAAAAAAATAAAAATAAAAATTTTATGTCTCCACATTCTGAAAGCCGCAGTTTTTTTTTATTTTTTGGGTGACTGTCTTGTGTAGGAGCAAATATTTTTTTGGGGGGAGACTGTCTTGTGTAGGAGCTAATTTCTTTGGGGGGGATGAGATGGCGGTTTGATTGGTACTATTATAGGGTGCATATGCCTTTTTGATCGCCTGCTATTACACTTTTTGTGATGTAAGGTGACAAAAAATGGCTTAGGTCATGTGAAATTTTTATAGAGAAGGTTCTTACGGATGTGGTCATACCTAATATGTCAACTTTTTTTTATTTATGTAAGTTTTAAACAATGATATCATTTTTTAAACAAAAAAAAATCATGTTTTAGGCTGCATTCACACGTCCGTGGAACACAGTCCGTGAGATACTGGCCTGGATTTCTTCAGAGTGCAGGAGCGCACTGCGTCATAGCAACCAATGACCCCGTGCGCTCCTTTACTCTGAAGAAATCCAGGCCGGTATCACACGGACCGTGTTCCACGGACGTGTGAATGCAGCCTTAGGGCTGTTTCACACAAGCGAGTCCATTGCGGGAATCACGCTCCGTGTGTGAGTGTGATCCTCTGCTCTGGACTTGCAGGAGCGCATGGCATTATCATGATTTATAATGCTATGTGTCTCTGAATGCCTTTTTTTCTATAGAATCATAGTGACAAAAAGTTGTCAGTATGATTCTATAGAAATGGGGTCAAGCAGAGGTACATAGCATTATAAATCATGATAATGCCGTGCGCTCCTGCAAGTCCAGAGCAGAGGCTCACACTCACACACGGATCGTGATTCCCGCAATGGACTCGCTCGTGTGAAACAGCCCTTAGTGTCTCCATAGTTTTAGAGCCATAGTTTTTTTAAATGTTTTTGGGCAATTGTCCTAGGTAGCTTATCATTTTTGCAGGATTAGATGACAGTTTTATTGGCACTATTTTGGGGTGCATATGACTTTTTGATAGCTTGGTATTGCACTTTTTATGATGTAAGGTGACAAAAAATGTCTTTTTTGACACTGTGTTTATTTTTATTTTTTTACGGTGGTCAGCTGACGGGTTGGGTCATGTGATATTTTTATAGATCAGGTTCTTACGGACGCGACTATACCTAATATGTATACGCTTGGTGTTGCACTTTTAGTGATTTAAGGTGACAAAAAAATTGTTTAGCACAGTTTTAAATTTAATTTTTTTACGGTGTTCACCTGAGGGGTCAGGTCATGTGATATTTTTATAGAGCTGGTCGATATGGACGCGGTGATACCTGATGTGTCTACTTTTCTTTTTTTCCCTATATTTAGCTCTTTTTTTCCCTTTAATTTGGCAAAATGATTTTTTCTATTACTTGAAACTTTTAATTTTTTGGGGGGGAAACTTTTTTTTTACTTTTTTTTTGTCCCACTCTGGGACTTCAACTTTTGGGGGTCTGATCCCCTTTACAATGCATGACAATACTTCTGTATTGTCATGCATTGGCTGTAAGTGTATTACACACTGTATTACACTTAAAGCCTACTTGCCCAGTGAGATCCAGGGGGCTGGATCGTACAGGCTCTCCCAGAAGGCAGCCACGATGCCTTGTGATTGTTGGGGGTCCCACCGGTAGGACCCCCACCAATCTAATCTGATAACTTTTTCCTTCTGCAATTCCCTTTTAAAGGTATATAACTAAATTAGTACATACTGTATATCAGCTAATGATTTAATACCTTGTGCAATCCATCTCTAAAAAGACATGTTAGCATTAATATGCCTAATGTAGTTGTATATCTGATCATTCCAGTCTGGCTCAACATCTTCCTCCTTGAGTCAGCCTCCACACATTAAAGGGGTTTTCTGGGAGTTTTATACCGATGTCATATCCTCTTGATTGGTCATCAATATCTGATCAGTGGGGGTGTGACACCCGGGACCTTCGCTGATCAGCTGTTTGAGAATGCAACAGACCTTCTCACAGTTTACCAATCAGAGCACTGTACATTGTATAGAGCTGCGCCTAGGCCATGTGGCCAATGAATGTAAAGTCACATGACCTAGGGAAATCTGAGAGAAGGCTGTGGCAGTACTGCTGTCACGGCCTATGGTTTGTGCTGTGACACTGTTGCCACACTTGTGGTTGCCCGTGGCAACGCGTTGCTGTGTAAGCATGCGGTGGCACTGTCTCGGCCTTCTGGGTGATTGCCGTGACATGGTTGCCACGCATGCTGTTGCCGGTAGTAACGTGTGGTTTAGTATGCTTGTGTGTGCACTTCCCCTTTAAGTTGTAGCCTCCCTCTGTCTGGTGCTGTAAGGGTTAACTCCCTGACTGGGTGTGGTCACTTGGCTTTCAGCTTCTGTGGTTTCCAGGCTGAGTCAGTGGTACTTCAGCTGTCGTTGGTGCTGGAGCTCTGCTCCAGTCCAGGGTGTTCCATCTGTCCAGTGAGGGCCACCATTGTGGTCATACTGTCTCGATGAGGAGTGGGGGAAACCCCCCCAGCGTGCGGTGTCAAAGGGTAAAAAGGGTATCAGCCTGGACAAAAGGAGTAATAAGGGAGCAGGTCACCTCCTACAGCGTCCCTAATCCTCTCCCTGACTCCTCACTGTATGAGCAGACCTCGATGGTAGGACGGCTCATACTCTGGATTCCTATAGACCCTGAGTCGCGCTGGTAATCCCTCACCAAGGAACAGGGAAGAGACGACCTGTTCATCCCATTCATGGAGGAACAGGAGTCTTTATCTGAGGCCAGGCTGCAAGGAGAGGGGAACACATACAGTATATGGAGTTGGCGTTCCCCTATATGGGGTAAGCGAAACCCATAACACACTTACCTGCCACAGACACACTGACTGGAACCCGTGCACAAGTGCTGCTGTCCACACCAACATTAAGGACACAGCACAAACCACAACCACACAGGAACCCAGGACACCTATAGCTGCAATAAACGTGAGACGTGGAATGTCTAGCAAACATGCTGGACACCAAACATCACCAGCCATGTAACACAACACAAGACGTACAACACCCTGAACATAACCCATGCAAACCAAAAGATAAGAAGGGAAGGAGACACCATAATAACATCAACATCTATGACCACAAGGTAGGGATCGACCGATTATCGGATTTACCGATATTATCAGCCGATATTCAGGGTTTTGACCGCTATCGGTATCGGCATCTATTTTGCCGATATTCCGATAGCGTATGGGGAACACAGATCGCGCTGCTGCTGTCAGCGCTCTCCGTGTTCCCTCAGCAGCACAGGGGAGAAGGAAGCAGTGTCTCCCTCCCCCTGTGCTGCTGCTGCCGCCAATAAAAGGACAGGGGACAAGAGAAGAGGAGGGGCTGTGGCCACTGCACCACCAATGAAGAGAAATCTCTCATTCATTCTAATTTCAAATTGAACAGGAGGCGGGAGCTGCAGAATCACATAGCCGGCTCCCGACCTCTATGAGCAATAGCTGCGATCTGCGGTAGTTAACCCCTCAGGTGCCGCGGATCGCAGCTACTGCTCATAGAGGTCGGGAGCCAGCTATGTAATTCTGCAGCCAGCTTCCGCCTCCTGTGAATATGAATAAATGAGAGAGTTATCGTCATTGGTGGTGCAGTGCCCCCCCCAAGCCCAGTATTAGACATTGGTGGTGCAGTCCCCCCCCCCAACCCCAGTATTAGACATTGGTGGCGCAGTGCGCCCCTCCCCCCCAGTGTTAAGCATTGGTGGCGCAGTGCGCCCCCCACCCCCACCCCAGTATTAAAAACATTGGTGGAGCAGTGTGCCCCCCCCCCCCACAGGATCCCTTCTCCCCTGCTCCTCCGATCGGAGCCCCAGCAGTGTAATGCTGGGGCTCCGATCGGTTACCATGGCAGCCAGGACGCTATTGAAGCCCTGGATGCCATGGTAAGCTCCATGCTGCTGTGTGCACAGAGCAGCAGGGACAGTGAGAGCTCCTATTCACCCTGATAGGGATCTATCAGGGTGAATAGGACAAGGGTTCTAGTCCCTAAGGGGGCTAAAAGTTAGTAAAAAAAAAAACAAACTAAAAAAAAAAAAAATAAACCCCCCAAAATATTAAGTATAAATGAAAAAGAAAGATTTACAAAAAAAAACTACACATTAACAATAAACATACATTTTCTGCAGATTTGTGTAGGAATTTTTTATTTTTTTTCCAAAAATGAAAATTCCCAGAATATCGGTATAAATTATCGGCCTGAAAGTTCACAAATTATCGGTATCAGTATCGGCCCTAAAAAAAACAATATCGGTCGATCCCTACCACAAGGGTGGCCCTCACTGGACAGATAGAACACCCTGGACTGGAGCAGAGCTCCAGCACCAACGACAGCTGAAGTACCACTGACTCCAGCCAGGAAACCACAGAAGATAAAAGCCAAGTGACCACACCCAGTCAGGGAGTTAACCCTTACAGCACCAGACAGAGGGAGGCTACAACTTAAAGGGGAAGTGCACACACAAGCATACTAAACCACACGTTACCACCGGCAAAAGCATGCATGGCAACCATGTCACAGCAATCACCCAGAAGGCCGAGACACTGCCACCGCATGCTCACACAGCAACACGTTGCCACGGGCAACCGCAAGTGTGGCAACAGTGTCACAGTGCAAACCAAAGGCCGTGACACCTGCCTTCTCAAACAGCTGATCAGCAGTGGTTCCAGGTTTTGGACTCCCACCTATCAGATACTGATGACCTATCCAGAGGATCCTTGGACTGAGAGAAGCAAGATGGTCGTTTTGACAAATTGCCCGTAATCTAGGCTGTTGTGACCTAGCTGTTAGGAGGTGCTGAGAGCAGTAGTGAAGTGAGGGAATATATACTTGGCAAAAAGGTTCCAGGTGACCCGTACAGTCCACCAGGAGAGAGGATCATTTGATCCACTGACAAGCATACGCAACCCGTATCCTTTGGGTAGAGGATATGCTTACAACTTGGCACAACCCACTTAATTTGTAGGTTGGGTAAAGAAGCCTAGCTGAATTCTTGTCCTAGGTAAACTCATCTACAGTCGTGGCCAAAAGTTTTAAGAATGACATAAATATTGGAAATTGGAAAAGTTGCTGCTTAAGTTTTTATAATAGCAATTTGCATATACTCCAGAATGTTATGAAGAGTGATCAGATGAATTGCATAGTCCTTCTTTGCCATGAAAATTAACTTAATCCCCAAAAAAAACTTTCCACTGCATTTCATTGCTGTCATTAAAGGACCTGCTGAGATCATTTCAGTAATTGTCTTGTTAACTCAGGTGAGAATGTTGATGAGCACAAGGCTGGAGATCATTTTGTCAGGCTAATTGGGTTAAAATGGCAGACTTGACCTGTTAAAAGGAGGGTGATGCTTGAAATCATTGTTCTTCCATTGTTAAACATGGTGACCTGCAAAGAAACGCGTGTAGCCATCATTGCGTTGCATAAAAATGGCTTCACAGGCAAGGATATTGTGGCTACTAAGATTGTACCTCAATCAACAATTTATAGGATCATCAAGAACTTCAAAGAAAGAGGTTCAATTCTTGTTAAGAAGGCTTCAGGGCGTCTAAGAAAGTCCAGCAAGCGCCAGGATATTCTCCTAAAGAGGATTCAGCTGTGGGATCGGAGTGCCACCAGTGCAGAGCTTTCTCAGGAATGGCAGCAGGCAGGTGTGAGCCATCTGCACGCACAGTGAGGCGAAGACTTTTGGAAGATGGCCTGGTGTGGGGTTGCTTCTCATCCAAGGGAGTGGGCTCACTCATAATTTTGCCCAAAAACACAGCCATATATAAAGAATGGTAAAAAAAACACCCTCCAACAGCAACTTCTTCCAACAACAGTTTGGTGAAGAACAATGTATTTTCCAGCACGATGGTCTACCGTGCCATAAGGCAAAAGTGATAACTTAGTGGCTCGGGGACCAAAACGTTGACATTTTGGGTCCATGGCCTGGAAACTCCCCAGATCTTAATCCCATTGAGAACTTGTGGTCAATCATCAAGAGGCGGGTGGACAAACAAAAACCCACTAATTCTGACAAACTCCAAGAAGTGATTATGAAAGAATGGGTTGCTATCAGTCAGGAATTGGCCCAGAAGTTGATTGAGAGCATGCCCAGTCAAATTGCAGAGATCCTGAAAAAGAAGGGCCAACACTGCAAATACTGACTATTTGCATAAATGTCATGTAATTGTCGATAAAAGCCTTTGAAACGTATGAAGTGCGTGTAATTATATTTCACTACATCACAGAAACAACTGAAACAAAGACCTAAAAGCAGTTTAGCAGCAAGCTTTGTGAAAACTAATATTTGTGTCATTCTCAAAACTTTTGGCCACGACTGTACATCTCTGTTAGGGCTCATTAAGACGAACATATGGCCACTGTGCCATGTTGCGGACTACAAATAGCAGAAGGGCTTCCGAGTGTTTCCGTTCTGATCCATGCCTCTGAGCTGCAAAAGATAGTACATGTCCTATTTTTTGCCATATCTTGCGGATCGCGGACCCATTCAAGTCAGTGGGTCCGCACCGCAGCAGAGTTCACATGGCATGTGCCCACTGTTTGTGGTCCGCAGCACAGGCCGTGGGCATACGGTCATGTGAATGAGTGCTTAATGTGGATGATGATTTAGATCCATACCTTGTCCCAATGTCAGCCATAAACAACCACAATTTATAATGCAACCTGAAATAGATGTCATTTAAGGATATGTGTCCACTTGCATTTTGTCCTAGACATTTCACATCATTTTTTTATTTTTATTAAAATCACATACTTTATGTGTTTGATTCCCTCTATATAGGACTTATCTCACCAATTTGCCAATCGAGCAACTTAATATCTGGTTCAAGTGAACCAGCTAGAATTTCAAACATGTGCAAAGAGATATGCAAGTGCTATCAGAGATACTTATACATACGTTAACCTTAAATGACATTATCTTATCTCTTAAAGGGGTATTCTGGTAGGACCATTTTAAAGAAATATGAGATAGAAGAGGGCACAAATAACAAATGATAAGTTATCATCTGACTGATCTTTCACGGCTGCTCTGGTCCTTGCTCCTCCCTACTTCCTCACCTTGACACACCAGAAATGGCTTTGCCTGTCCAGTCAGCTAATCACTAGCCACCACTGTGACCCACTTTAGCCGGTGAGCTGGAATAGAGGTAGGGGGTTATTTATAAAGACCGTTGTTTTAGACACCGGTCTTAATAATCCGTATAGCTGGTGGTGGATCCACTGAAGTTATGTAGAGGCGCCACCCTGTACCTAACTTCGGCACATCTAAATGTAGGACTGTTACCTTGCTGGCTTACTTAGATCTTCTACGGTTGATTCTGTGTCATGATGTGTATTTATTGCCAGATTCTACATATTGTGTATTTGTACAGGGAGTGCAGAATTATTAGGCAAGTTGTATTTTTGAGGATTAATTTTATTATTGAACAACAACCATGTTCTCAATGAACCCAAAAAACTCATTAATATCAAAGCTGAATATTTTTGGAAGTAGTTTTTAGTTTGTTTTTAGTTTTAGCTATTTTAGGGGGATATCTGTGTGTGCAGGTGACTATTACTGTGCATAATTATTAGGCAACTTAACAAAAAACTAATATATACCCATTTCAATTATTTATTTTTACCAGTGAAACCAATATAACATCTCAACATTCACAAATATACATTTCTGACATTCAAAAACAAAACAAAAACAAATCAGTGACCAATATAGCCACCTTTCTTTGCAAGGACACTCAAAAGCCTGCCATCCATGGATTCTGTCAGTGTTTTGATCTGGTCACCATCAACATTGCGTGCAGCAGCAACCACAGCCTCCCAGACACTGTTCAGAGAGGTGTACTGTTTTCCCTCCTTGTAAATCTCACATTTGATGATGGACCACAGGTTCTCAATGGGGTTCAGATCAGGTGAACAAGGAGGCCATGTCATTAGATTTTCTTCTTTTATACCCTTTCTTGCCAGCCACGCTGTGGAGTACTTGGACGCGTGTGATGGAGCATTGTCCTGCATGAAAATCATGTTTTTCTTGAAGGATGCATACTTCTTCCTGTACCACTGCTTGAAGAAGGTGTCTTCAGGAAACTGGCAGTAGGACTGGGAGTTGAGCTTGACTCCATCCTCAACCCGAAAAGGCCCCACAAGCTCATCTTTGATGATACCAGACCAAACCAGTACTCCACCTCCACCTTGCTGGCGTCTGAGTCGGACTGGAGCTCTCTGCCCTTTACCAATCCAGCCACAGGCCCATCCATCTGGCCCATCAAGACTCACTCTCATTTCATCAGTCCATAAAACCTTTGAAAAATCAGTCTTGAGATATTTCTTGGCCCAGTCTTGACGTTTCAGCTTCTGTGTCTTGTTCAGTGGTGGTCGTCTTTCAGCCTTTCTTACCTTGG
Source organism: Bufo gargarizans (assembly GCF_014858855.1). NCBI lineage: Eukaryota > Metazoa > Chordata > Amphibia > Anura > Bufonidae > Bufo > Bufo gargarizans. Next base: position 306,055,621 of record NC_058082.1, on the reverse strand, counting down.
CCATGTCTCTGAGTATTGCACACCTTGTGCTTTTGGGCACTCCAGTGATGTTGCAGCTCTGAAATATGGCCAAACTGGTGGCAAGTGGCATCTTGGCAGCTGCACGCTTGACTTTTCTCAGTTCATGGGCAGTTATTTTGCGCACGCTTCTTGCGACCCTGTTGACTATTTTGAATGAAACGCTTGATTGTTCGATGATCACGCTTCAGAAGCTTTGCAATTTTAAGAGTGCTGCATCCCTCTGCAAGATATCTCACTATTTTTGCCTTTTCTGAGCCTGTCAAGTCCTTCTTTTGACCCATTTTGCCAAAGGAAAGGAAGTTGCCTACTAATTATGCACACCTGATATAGGGTGTTGATGTCATTAGAACACACCCCTTCTTATTACAGAGATGCACATCACCTAATATGCTTAATTGGTAGTAGGCTTTCAAGCCTATACAGCTTGGAGTAAGACAACATGCATAAAGAGGATGATGTGGTCAAAATACTCATTTGCCTAATAATTCTGCACTCCCTGTATTTCTGATTTTGTGACTGTTAAAATGCTATGTGCCTGGTTCACCAGCAGGTGACAGCAAGCTTGGCAGAGCTAGTTTGCCTAGAGTGAAACCTTCTGTCCATTCTAGCCCTCTCTAGAGAGGGAGGAGTTTTAGTTAGTGAGAGGCAGTCTAGAGAAGCCCCTGTATGAAGAGGCAGCAAGCCCTTGTCCCTGCTGGACAAGCCCTGCAGAAGTAAGTCTAAAGTATCCCCTCCAAAGGGGAGGTTGTGTCCCAGCCAGCAGAGCACAATCAGTTCTGCTGGAACAAGAGGAAAGCAGAAATCCTCAGAAGCCAGGAGGAAAGGTTCCATGGATAAAGATAAAGAGCAAGAGGAGAAGAAGAAAGAAAGAAAGATAGTCAGACTACCAATCTATGTACAGCAGAAAGAAAGGAAAAGTTTCTATTTAATCCTGTTCGCACAGCAGAGCTAGAGAGTACAGAGGTAGCAGTGTCAAATGTGTTTGCCTGCCTGAACTTATGCCTAAGCTTGCTGGTGACCAAGATAAAGTTTGAAGATTGTTCCCTGATGCAAGTTTATTCAAGTAAGGTCTCATGCACACGGCCATTGTTTTGGTCCGCATCCGAGCCGCCGTTTTGGCGGCTTGGATGCGGACCCATTCACTTAAATGGGGCCGCAAAAGATGCGTACAGCACTCCGTGTGCTGTCCGCATCCGTTGCTCCATTCAGTGGTCCGCCCCCAAAAATATAACCTGTCCTATTTTTGTCCGCGTTTTGAGGACAAGAAAATGCAGTTATATTAATGGCTGTCCGTGCCGTTCCACAAATTGCGGATCGCACACGGATGCCATCCGTGTTTTGCGGATCGTGTGCATGAAGCCTAAAGCGGTTTTCAACTTTAATACAAGTCTGGACTCAACTCATTTCTTTATCCTACAAATCCCTCAACTATTCACCCTATTTGCATTGCTGCGGATAACTATGCCTGCAGTTCCAGGATATCCATGTAGGAGCACCGTGACACGTGCACATCCACACCTAAAGAGACATTATAGGCTGCCCTTACACTACTCTGGCATTCCTACACCTGGGTACCACTAACACCATCTACTTAGGGCAACTCTGTCCCTCGTTGCTGAAATGCATTAGTAAATATAAATCAAAGCAAAATTCTGTTTCTTTGAGTTTGTCTTCTTTTACTCAGTTTGCTCGGTACATATAGTTGAACAGCAGTGTGTGAACGTTTTTGGCTCGCAGGCCTTCATCAGACACTGTGCCGCAGTTGGGATGCAGGGGTCAAAAGTTCCTATGTAAGGATGTAACGCCTAAATATCAGGGCACTATTCAGTGCTAGAGAGGAGAGGTGCTGAAATGCAACTAGTGTCACGACAAAAACTCTCATAACATCTTAAAGGGATCCCATGGACGTTGCCCCCCGTGCGCTGCATTTTCTACATCTAAAACAGGCGCTGGCAGCCTATCAGAGGAACAGGGAGGGGACACACCTCTCCCTCCCCTGCCGGCTGCCGCAGCACAGACATTTGTATCGCCGTCCTGAGGACGGCGATACAGATCACTATAGAGATGAGTGAGTGCTTCCACAATGGATGCGCAGCGCTCATCTCCTGCTGTGCCCTGCCGGCGCCCCCCTTCTGACAGCGCCCCGGGCGGCCACCCGGCCCGTCCGGTCCAAGAAACGGCCCTGGTCACAGCAGCGGTCGGCGGCTCAGGTCATTCCGGGACACTGCATTGTCCCGGAATGAGGGTGACCGGGACCCGGGACAGACCCTCCAAATGCAGGACTGTCCCGGGCGATCCAGGGGGCCTATGGCTACTGGCACATTTTAGGGGGGGCTCTGGCTACTGGCACATGATAGGGGGGCCTATGGCTACTGGCACATGATAGGGGGGGCTATGGCTACTGGCACATGATGGGGGGCTCTGGCTACTGGCACATGATGGGGGGCTCTGGCTACTGGCATATGATGGGGTGGCTCTGGCTACTGGCACATGATATGGAGGGGCTCTTCTTACTGGCACAAGATGGTGGGGGGGCTCTTATTACTGGCACATGATTGGGGGGCATCTATGGGGGCACATCTTACTGGCACAATATTGGTGGGCACTATAGGGGCATCTACTGAGGCCACAAAGAAGGGGTATTTTATATGGGGGGCTCTGTACAGTAGCATTTTATACTGTGACACATTATGGTGGGTATTATGGGGAAGGGGGAGAGGAGTACTATGGGGTCATCTACGGGGGCACTAAGAAGAGGTATTTTATACTTGCAAATTATGGGGGGCACTGAGGGTACTATATATGGGGCATTTCATACTGGTACATTATGGTGGGCACTAAGAGGGAGGGGGGAGAGGAGCACTATGGGGGCACTATATAGGGGTATTTTATACTGGCACATTATGGGGGCACTATTTGGAACATTAGCTCAACTGGGAGCATTACAAGGGGTATTTTTGCACTGTCACATTATAAGGAGAATTATTTCTACTGGGGGGCATTATGTTGGGCTTTATTACTCCCCCATGGTATGACCCCCCCCTAATAGCAGCACCAGCCTCTCCCTGCTCTGCTATCCATCTGCCCCTTCTCCAAATCCTTATTATGAAATCTTTCTCATTAGGATAAAACACAACATCAGCTCCACCGAGCCCCCGGCCAAAGTGGCGTCCGAGATCCCCAAGGGCCAAGCCAAGTAACTGTAAGTTTTCATGTGAAATATGTTTGTTATGCACATATAACATACACTGTGCCCCACAATATACAGTTTCTTCTGTATGAATGTCCACAAATTAAATACGGGATGTTAAAGTCAGCAAGTGTCGGGAGGGGGAGGGGGGGGCCCTTATTGTTTTTCGCCCCATGGCCCCATTTCACCTAGAACCGGCCCTGCAGAGACCAGACTAATGGCTGGACGGAAGGGGCAGGGGATTGGTAAGATGTGTACTCTCTGCTATTTCTGCCTTCTCTGACCCCATTTTTATTTGAAAAGATCATGCCACTATACCCCTTTAAGGAAATCTGTCCGCTATTTCTAATAGACAGTGACACATTTCCAATACAAAAGTTGGTACAGTTCTTTTATATTTTGAACTATATTGTACACTAGGCAATTGAAGATAAAGAGAATGTGCGAAAGTATTTGAAAGTGCAGCTGGCTCGACATTTCCATATGCTGTTATAATTGCTGACTGAATGTAGCCTTGTGTACAACTTTGAAATAGCCAAAAAAGGAACAGATTATCAGAAACAGCACTCAATGTGTGTCACACACCCCTCTCTGTAGGGAGCCCTTGCTTATTAGGGTACTCTATTATGTCTCCCCTGATGTGCAGGATAAGAGAATGCGGCTCAGTGACGTTCGTGGACTGCCCAAATTATGTCTTACTTTGACATCCTAATGTAAGGGTGCTTTGATGTTTCGGTAATGCTGTCATATTCCTCTGCCCTACAGTTTAACCAGTTCAGTATCTTGGCCAATCACTTTAATAAAGACAAGTGTACATAGGCAAAAGTAATGTACCCAAAAGGCCTAAACTTTCCATGTCCTAGATAGTAAAGCTATAAATATTACAGAATGATTTGTTCCCTTCTCAACTGTTACAATTAGAGAACGAAATGGATGACATCTGTAAGAAGCTTTCACAATCGGGAGCTAGACTTCTATACAATTCTGTACACAGCATGATACTGAACTGACGACCTCTGAATGATGTATTTATGGATGAGAGTTATGACCTTTCATTGAATTTAGAACAATAAGAGCAGTTCTTGCTGTTCTGGGCCACAGCAAACTAGACAGCAATAAGTTATTACTCACCTGCTGTGTATTGTAAGCCATATTTATACAGCAGCCAGAAATGCACAGTATATGCAGAACCTAGAGTTTAATTTATTTTAAAAAAGTCCTGTACATTATTCAGCTATGAGAATTTGATCTTAAAGGGGATGTCCACTGACACGAATTTATCCACAGGATAGAGGATAAGCGTCTGATCGCCGGGAGTCTGACCTCTCGGCTCACGCCTATCACTAGAACTTGTGTTCCCTGTTTAAATAGAGCAGCGGATGGAACTGTGGATATACATGCGTGTCTGCCGCTCAATTCAAACAGGGGACATATCAGACCCACGCCCCTCGGATGTGTATCCCTATCCTGTGGATAGGGGATAGGTTGTTGTCATGGAACATTCCCTTTAAAGACAACCTATCGCCATAAAAACGCAGTGCAATCTGCAGGTAGCATGTATACAGAGCAATAGGAGCTGAACAGATTGATATGTAGTTTTATGAGAAAATATTTAGAAAAACTAGTAATTTATACATTTAAAGGGACACTTTCATAAAAGATGCACCTTTATAAAGTCCTAAATGTAAATATTCTATGTCATTTTTTTACATTTAATTTTAATTTTTGATGTAATGGTGGGATGATTTTCTGGATATATTTTGTTATAAATCCCTTTGTTCTACTTCCTTAAATGAAGGAAGAGACCAGCACTCCTTGGTACTGCACCTATATCGGGTTTATTCGCCACTCTTAGAAGAGGTGACACGCGTTTCCACACATGCAAGTGCCTTTATCATGCTCACATTGCTTTGATAAAGGCACTTGCATGTGTCGAAACGCGCGTCACCTCTTCTATGAGTGGCGAATAAACCTGATATAATTGCAGTACCAAGGAGTGCCGGTCTCTTCCTTCATTTAAGCATCCGGAGTGACGTCCGCTAACCGAGCACCAATTCCTTCACGCAGTGCCGCCCGACTATTCGTAACCAACCTTTGTTCTACTTCCTGTCTTGACTCTTTTACTTGGACTTTTAGCACAGCAAACAGCCTCGCTTGACTTTCTAACTCAGGCCATTCACTCCGACCAGTGAGGGAAGGGGGATAAGTGACTCAGTTACAGCATCACATTACACATCACACATTACTCAGATAAGTGCAATGCTTTTCTGTATCTTTATCTAGGCCTGTCAAGAGAACAATAGAGCTGTCATAATGATATCCATATTCTACAATATACTATTTTACTAACAGATAGCTTTCCCTCACAGTAGCAGTAAAATAGCAATGGGTTACCTATCTTAATAGGAATTTTATCTGTCTGTGCTGACTGCTACAGAAGGACAACATTTTTAATTTTCAATGGCATAGTACTGCCAAAATGAAAATGAGAAACCAAAAAGCCAAAAATTAAAAAAATGTTTCTATAAATATTGAGTTAGAAAATAACTATTTTTGAGGAAGTATTCCTTAACTCTCTGCTTTTTAAGCTTAGGAGCCAAGTGACTAGTCGTATTAGTAGTTACCAACTTATACATATATAAATACATGGGGGATAAGGGATAATCAACTGATCGGTGGGGGTCCAATCTCATGGATTGGCAAGTTGGACACCCCCCCCCCCCCCTCCATTCATTCTCTATGGGAGTGCCGGAAATAGCTGAATACAGTGCTTGGATGAATAAAGCGTGCGCAACATGTCACTCGATCAGATGGGGGAATGAAACCCATGAACTCAGGATCAGTGAGGGTCCCAGTGATTAGACCCCCACCATTTAGTTAACCCCTATCCTTTGCCCTAAACAAAGTAACAACCCCCATTAAACCTCCACATGGTAATAATCCCTTCTTTATCATCCCACAAAGTTATTGTGCCCCAAACTAATATCTCCTTTGTGCCCCCACCTTGTGCCTCCAAAATAAAAAAAAACTGTATGGGCAATGTAATGGGCAATTCTATGTTTAAAGTTTTTTTTGGGTTTCTATATATTGATGACCTTTTGTCAGGATAGGTCCTTAATATCAGATTGGTGGGGATCCAACACCTGAACCCACTGATCAGCTGTTCATGGCAGCCACCAGCTCCAGAAACAACAGAGTTGACAGAGCGGAAAGCTGCAGGTTCTGTCCACTGTGTGGTGGCCAAGATGACCTACTTCAGCTCAGCTCCCATTCAAGATAATACCGGCCAGCTGCTGAGAAGATCTGATTAATGGGGGTACCGGGTGTTAGACTCCCACAAATCTGATATCAATAACCCATCCTGAGGGTAGGTCTTCAATATATAGAAACTGGAAAACCCCTTACTGTTTTTACTTGGCTGGCACTCCTGTGTTGCCTATATTTCTAATAACTATTACTAGTTATTATGTGAGCCTAGCCTGGAGACAGTCTGCTCTGAGCAGTGCACTACGATTCAAGGGCATCATTTGCATAAATAGCTCTGGGAATTTGGGCACAGAATACCAGGTTGTCTTGTGATTACTACTAAGGATGGTTTTGGATATGTGGGGCATGCATCCAAACGGTTTGTTGTGACACATGCATCTATTTGTCAATGACTATTCTCCTGAGTATCAATGTTGTGGCTCCCAAAAAAGAGTAAGCCAGCCACCCTTGGCGTAGAATATGAGCAGTCACCTCTTTCAAATCATTAGAAAACATTGTTGCACATAGTTTCTGTACTTTGGTTTTAAAAGACAGAATTAATAAGCATTTGTTTTGTGCAAAAATACTTTTGCTGCACCCCACTGTTAGTTTGTTCAAAGAACTGGCAGAACACTGCATCTGCAGAAGGTCACTTTGAGTTCTCGATAACCGATAACAAACCTCCCATAGTCTTTGTATTTGTGTACTTCATTTGATAGTATGCTGTCCGCTTTGTTCTTCTTTCTGACAGTTCTAATTCACAGCGTAAGAACAGCCTTGTTAATTATCTGGTTAATCTGGGGAGCCACAAAGCCGGCAGCTCGGATACAGCAGAGAAAACACAGTTCCTGGCTAATCACAATGTAAAGCAACATTATTACTGTAGTTGCATTAAACAACTTGCATACATTGCTGTATTTGAATTTTCCACTGTAAGTTGAACACTCTTGACATAGAATGGCATTTAGCAGATCGATCAAAAACAGATTCTATCTGCCATATGCAAAAATCATGCATTACAAACTTGGTAACAGGGCCTCCATCTACCATCTGGCACTTAATATTGCTGTCTTCTTACATGCCAGGCTTTTGACCTGTGTGTGAGTGTTATCTCTCGGTTTCTTTTGGTAAAATATTTGAAAAACTACCATTTTGTACAATGTGTAAGTGGAATAGAGATGAGAGAACTACTCTGGTCCGGTTCACAGAATTTTTGAAAAAGTTCATTTTGGATGCGAATCGGTTCAGGTCGAACTGAAGTTGCTCCAATTGCCCTGAAAGTTAATATATATCCCCTTCTAGCCTCCTAGGATTTTTAGGAAAACTTATCACTTTTTATTTATGTTTTTAGGATTTTTTTGGGCAAAAGGGCAGCAGCAGGATGGAGGCAGCAGCAGCCTTACATAGGATAATGGTCGGCAGGTTGTAGCAGTGACATGATGGAGGCGGCAGCAGCAGTACAGAACATGATGGTAGGCAGATTGCATTAGTGGCAAGATGGAGGCAGCAGCAGCAGCCATACAGAATGTGATGGAATGCAGGTCGTAGCATTGACGCGATGGAGGTGGCAGCAACAGCTGTACAGAATGTGATGATAGGCAGGTCGCATTAGTGGCATGCTGGAAGTGGCAGCAGCAGCAGTATAGAATGTGATAGTAGGCAGGGTGCAGCAGTGGCATGATACAGGTGGCAGCAACAGGCAACAGCTGTACAGAACATTTGGCGAGATAAACGAGAAACAAGGCGCTCATAGGGTAGTAATTTTTGGTAGATAGTATTGCACTTGCAAAGGCGGGGGGGGGGGGGGGGGGTAAAAATTAGATCCAGATGAGGTATGCTGCCGGTATCTTTCTCAATCCTTGGAGTCGCCATTACTCCAGAGGAGTGATGTAGAATACTGTGAAAGGGCTGTGTACTAGCACTAGCTTGTACACACTGTGATACCTTTGGCGCAAAACCACAATAGCGAATTTCGTCTTTTTAGAAATATTTATTTGTTCAGGTGACAACGCGTTTCGGAGTAAAAGTACTCCTTTATCAAGTCTTAGGGGCCGGGTATACACGATTGACAGGGCTGGTCCAATTACTGGTGCCGGGTCCAGGCCTTGTATTAACTTTCTTTACATAATAAATACTATTTGCTGAAGTGAGACAACCCCTTAAAAAAGAAGCATTTTTTGCACTGGCAAACATTATAAGGGAGTATATTTTGTACTGACGCATGCATTATAAGGGGGTATTTTTTGTGCTGGCGCACATTATAAGGGAGTATTTTTTGTACTATAAAGCATTGCATAGGGGTATTTGCACTGGCACACATTATAAGGGGGTATTTTTTGTACTGGAAAATTATTACAATTGGGAAACTATGGGGAATTTGCTGACTAGTATGGGCACAATGGAGGCATTATTACTATTGCGGACACTTTCAACACTAAGTACACTCTGATAGATAATTATTACTATTCGGGACTTTTGGGAGCACTATTACTGTGGGGGCACCCTGGCACAGTATCGGCTTAGAACAAGTATTTTGGGGGATGCTGTGCAATCTTGTCAGAGGAGCGAAGGACAGAATGGGAACTCTCCCTGACACACGCTGTGAGTTTATCACATTCAACTAACTTGTGTGTGTCGGGGAGAATTCCCACTCTGGCCTCTGTAGGGCTGGAGGGAAGGGAAGGGGTTAGGTTGAGAATTTGGCATTGGAGGGGGGATGCAGTTTCAATTTCTAGCAGAAAGGGGGGACCCAAGCTGAACTTTTGCACCAGGGCCCATGAGCCTTTAGCTATGCTCCTTGTTGGTGTTATGATTGCTTCCAGAAGTTGCTGGGACTTTATTGGATCCATTCTTCCCTCTACCCGTGAAATGTTCCTCGTGCCATTGGCTGCAACACAATCACAAAGGATGATTGATCCAGCCCCATGCTTAACCCCTTAAGGACACAGCCTTATTTCACCTTAAGGACCAGGCCATTATTTTGCAAATCTGACCAGTGTCACTTTAAGTGGTGATAACTTTTAAACACTTTGACTTATTTAGGCCATTCTGAGATTGTTTTTTCGTCACATATTGTACTTCATGACACTGGTAAAATAAAGTAAAAAAAAATATTTTTTATTTATAAAAAATATCAAATTTACAAAAAAATTGTAAAAAAATAGTAAATTTCAAAGTTTCAATTTCTCTACTTCTATAATACATAGTAATACATACAAAAATAGTTATTACTTTACATTCCCCATATGTCTACTTCATGTTTGGATCAATTTGGGAATTATATTTTATTTTTGGGGGATGTTACAAGGCTTAGAAGTTTAGATGAAAATCTTGAAATTTTTCAGAGATTTTCAAAAACCCACTTTTTAGGGACCAGTTCAGGTCTGAAGTCACTTTGTGAGGCTTACATAATAGAAACCACCCAAAAATGACCCCATTCTAGAAACTACACCCCTGAAGGTATTCAAAACTGATTTTACAAACGTTGTTAACCCTTTAGGTGTTCCACAAGAGTTAATGGCAAATGGTGATAACATTTCAGAATTTTGTTTTTTTTTGGGCAAATTTTCCATTTTAATCAATTTTTTCCAGTAACAAAGCAAGGGTTAACAGCCAAACAAAATGCTATATTTATTGCCTCGATTCTGTAGTTTGCAGAAACAGCCCATATGTGGCCATAAACTACTGTACTGGCACACAGTAGGGCGTAGAAGGAAAGGTGCGCCGTTTGGTTTTTGAAAGGCAGATTTTGCTGGACTGTTTTTTTACACCATGTCCCATTTGAAGCCCCCTTGATGCACCCCTAGAGTAGAAACTCCATAAAAGTGACCCCATCTAAGAAACTACACCCCTCAAGGTATTCAAAACTGATTTTACAAACTTTAACCCTTTAGGTGTTGCACAAGATTTAATGGAAATTTACCATTTCTAAATTCCACTTTTTTGGCAGATTTTTCAGTTTAATATTTTTTTTCCAGTTACAAAGCAAGGCTTAACAGCCAAACAAAACTCATTATTTATGGCCCTGATTCTGTAGTTTACAGAAACACCCCATATGTGGTCGTAAACTGCTGTACAGGCACACGGCAGGGCGCAGAAGGAAAGGAATGCCATACTATTTTTGGAAGGCAGATTTTGCTACACAGTTTTTTTGGACACCATGTCCCATTTGAAGCCCCCCTGATGCACCCCTAGAGTAGAAACTCCAAAAAAGTGACCCTATTTTAGAAACTACGGGATAGGGTGGAAGTTTTGTTGGTACTATTTTAAGGTACATATGCTTTTTGGTTGCTCTATATTACACTTTTTGTGAGGCAATGTAACAAGAAATAGCTTTTTTGGCACCGTTTTGAATTTTTTTATTTACAACATTCATCTGACAGGTTAGAACATGTGGTATTGTTATAGAGCAGGTTGTCACGGACGCAGCGATACCTAATATGTATACAATTTTTTTTATTTATGTAAGTTTTACACAATGATTTCATTTTTGAAAGCAAAAAAATCATGTTTTAGTGTTTCCATAGTCTGAGAGCCATAGTTTTTTCAGTTTTTGGGTGATAATCTTAGGTAGGGTCTCATGTTTTGTGGGATGAGATAACGGTTTGATTGGAAGTATTTTGGGGTGTATATGACTTTTTGATCACTTGCTATTACACTTTTTGTGACGTAAGATGACAAAAAATGGCTTTTTTTACACCGTTTTTTTAATTTTTTTTATTTATTTATGGTGCTCATCTGAGGGGTTAGGTCATGTGATATTTTTATAGAGATGGTCTATACGGACGCGGCGATACCTAATATGTATACTTTCTTTTATTTATGTAAGTTTTACACAATGATTTCATTTTTTAAACAAAAAAAATCATGTTTTAGTGTTTCCATAGTCTAAGAGCCATAGTTTTTTCTGTTTTTGGGCGATTATCTTTGGTAGGGTATTATTTTTGCGGAATGAGATAACGGTTTGATTGGTACTATTTTGGCTTACATGCAACTTTTTTGATCATTTTTATTACCTTTTATGGGAAGTAAGGTCGGCAAAATTTCAATTTCCTCATAGTTTTTATTTTTATTCTTTTATGGCGTTCACCGTGCGGGGAAGGTAACATGACCGTTTTATAGATCAGGTCGTTACGGATGCAGCGATACCTAATATGTGCAGTGTATTTTATTTTTTATTTTTTTATTCAGTGATAAACTTTGACCCAGACCAACTTGGTTCTTGAAGATCCAGTGGGTCTGATGTCTGTATAATACAGTACAGTACACTATATAGTATAGCCTTTAGCACAGATCTGTTCAGCACCATGGACAGCAGGATGCCTGAGAAGGCGTCCTGTTGCCATGGGAACCTTCCCCGTCTGCCACAACTGAGCAGACTGGGAAGGGGAAGGAGGGAAGCTCCCTCCCTCTGTGACCCCATCCTGTCTGGGGCCTGCAAAGGCACAGCAGCCCCCCGATGGGAGAGTGAGGGAGCTCCCTGACTGTTAACCCTTTCCATACCGCGGTCCGTATGGTTACCTGTGCTTAAAATAGGGTTGCTAGGCATGGTCCGTCTATCTGTTGAAGGACAGAGCACGCAGAAGCAGGCTGCGTGCAATGTCACATTACTGACAGCCAGGGACTGTAAGTAAATGATTAAAGCCAGGTCCTCCCCAGCAGCTGATGACAGTTCCTGGGCTGTGTGTACTTCTCCCTGTCCCTGCGCTTGGCAGACGCTCCCTCACAACAGGGAAGGGCCATCTGCCATCTGCTCAGTGTATAAATGAAAGCAACATGTGGTAAGGTGACCCCTTTGTGCTGCAGGAGATTAACCCTTTAGGGGGGAGGGCTCTGGTTACTGACACTTTTGGGGGGCTATTGTTACTGGCTAGTGAGGGCAGGCGGGATTAGCCTCAGGGTGAGGGCAGTGGCGGACATCTTAACGGAATAGTGAAATTGCAGTTTTATGCAGACTGGTTGCTAAGGGCTGAATCTTATTAAATATGGGGTAAGTCAGTCTAATAGTAACTGATTCTGGAATATCATGTTATTAGTAACTACATATATGAAAATTGAAATTATGGTCTAAATGTGACAGTTATCCTTTAATGGTTGGAGAGGTATTCTTTTCATGAAATTCTGTTCCCTTTTTTTGTCCAAGCATACCTTTTTTCAATGTAACCTCAGAGTTATGTTTTGACCTCATCCGTCCTCAGAACTTTTCCATACAATACATCAGGCTTCTTTACATGTTCTTTTGCAAAGTTCTGATGCAGAATTTTGTGGTGAGGACGCAGGAGAGGTTTTCTTGTGATGACTCTCCCATGAAGACCAAATTTGTCACTGAACATTAGTACAATGTATCACAATTCCAGATTCTGCTAAATCTTAATGAAGATCTTTTGCGGTCAAGCGGGGGTTCTGATTGGCCTTTCGAGCAATCCTATGAGACGCTATCTCTGAAATTTTTCTTGGTCTTCCAGAACTTCTCTTGACCTCCACGGTTCTTGTTATTGACATTTCTTAATTACCGTATATACTCGAGTATAAGACGAGTTTTTTGGCACATATTTTTGTGCTCAAAAAGCCCCCTCGTCCGCGTGGCACCTCTGTTAAGCTCCCAGTGTAAATATCGCGAGACACCCGGGCCGCAAGATTTACACTGGGAGCAGACCGCGAGATTTACACCGGCAGTAAGTACCGGCCCCTGCACAGCCTCCCCTCCCCCTGGACAGCCCTCCCTCCCCCTGGACATTCCCCCCTCCCCCTGGACAGCCCCCCTCCCTGGCCAAGTATGAAGTAGGCAGGGGTATTTTCTTGATTGCATATAAATTCGCATGAACTGGTATTTTCCCAAAAATCGAATTTTATTGGTACGGTATCTATTTTTATTTTTGAAATTTACCAGTAGCTGCTGCATTTCCCATCCTAGTCTTATACTCGAGTCAATAATTTTTCCCATTTTTTGGGGGTAAAATTAGGGGCCTCGGCTTATATTCGGGTCGGCTTATACTCGAGTATATACGGTACATTTCAAACTGAGAAAATGGCAACCTGAAACTACCTCAAAAGGAGCAAGCTGAAGGTCTTACCATGGCCCTCACAGTTCCCTGACCTGAACATCATTGAATATCTGTGTATAGACCTCAAAAGAGCAGTGCATGCGAGACAGCCCAGGAATCTCATAGAACTGGAAGACTTGCAAGGAAGAATGGATGAAAATCCCTCAAACAAGAATTTAAAGACTCTTTCTTGGCTGGCTACAAAGCATTTAAAAGCTGTGATACTTGCCATGGTGGTTCTGCTAGGTACTAACCATGCAGGGTGCCCAAACGTTTTCTTCAGGCCCTTTTCTTTTTTTGTGATTTTGAAAATGTAAAACATGAAAATAAAAAAACTGTTTTTGCTTAAAATACACAGGGAATGTGTCATATTTAACTTTGTCTTTTGGAGATCATTTAATCTTCAACTTGCTTAAACTGTCCACAATAACAGTAATTTTGACCAGGTGTGCCCAAACGTTCGCATGCTTCTATATATCTACTGATGTTTATAGGAAGACAACATCTGTCAATTCCCTCCTGTACGGCTCATCTTCCTACTGAAAGTTATATAGGCCATCCCAGTTGGACAATTTTTCTGGATGCAACGTATCTGTTCCAATGATAGTAGCTTTGAGCAACAAATTTCTTTTCTGTCTAGACATTTCTTAGACCGAGGTTATGGATACAAGATTATTAAACAGGGTTATGAAAGAGCAAAGAAGACCGAGGTTATGGATACAAGATTATTAAACAGGGTTATGAAAGAGCAAAGAAATCCTCCTCCAGCTCAGCTTTGGTCACCACTCTCCCGCCCGCCGCCACCACCACCACTACCACCACAGCCACCACAGCCGCTTCACTTGATCCCTCAGAGGAGTTATTTACACATCAGTTGTATGAAATTAGTGATGCGCAACCATTATTGCCAGGGGATGTAGATAACAGGGCTATGTCTCAGTCAGGCAGCATTACACACATGGACGTACAGTGTGATGATGATGATGATGTTGTACCCGCTGCTGCTTCCTTTGCTGAGGTGTCAGATACAAGTAAAGTGGTTGATGATGACAATGTGTCCGTGGATGCCACGTGGGTGCCTGCTCGAAGAGAAGAAGAAGTAGAGGGGAAAAGTTCAGAAGGGGAGACAGAGAGAAGGAGGAGACGAGTTGGAAGCAGGGGGAGGTCGTCGCAAGGAGCTAGTGGCACAGTCAGACAGCATCTATCGGCACCCGCGGTCAGCCAGACAGCACGCCAATCAACGCATGCTGTTGCCACCACCAGAATGCCGTCATTTCAAAGCTCAGCAGTGTGGCATTTTTTGTGTGTGTCTGCCTCTGACAACAGCGATGCCATTTGCAACCTGTGCCAAAAGAAACAGAGTCGTGGGAAATCCAACACCCACCTAGGTACAACTGCTTTGCAAAGGCACATGATCGCACATCGCAAACGCCTATGGGATCAACACATGATGACGAGAAGAAGCAGCACACAAGCTCAAAGCCACCATCCTCCTCCTGGTCCAGCATCTTCAGCCACGTCAACCACTGATGTCCTCCTTGCCCCCTCTCAACCACCCGCCACTCCGCCTCTCACCTTCAGCAGTTCCATCTCATCTGCCCACAGTCAGGTGTCTGTAAAGGAAATGTTTGAGCGTAAGAAGCCAATGTCACAGAGTCACCCCCTTGCCCGGCATCTGACAGCTGGCTTGACGGAACTCTTAGCCCGCCAGCTTTTACCATACCAGCTGGTTGAGTCTGAGGCCTTCAAAAAATGTGTCGCTATTGGGACACCACAGTGGAAGGTACCCGGACGAAATTTGTTTTCAAATAAGGCAATCCCAAACCTCTACTCAGTGATTGAAAAGGAAGTCATGGCATCTCTGGCATACAGTGTTGGGGCAAGGGTCCATCTGACCACTGATACCTGGTCTGCAAAGCACGGTCAGGGAAGGTATATCACCTACACTGCGCATTGGCTCAACCTGCTGACGGCTGCCAAGCATGGAATGCTTGGCTCTGCAGCGGAGTTGGTGACACCGCCACGACTTGCAGGCAGGCCTACTGCCACCTCCTCTACTCCTCCTACTCCATCCTCTTCCATAACCTCCTCGGCTGAGTCCTCTTCTGCTGCGGCGTCCTACTGCACATCAACTGAATCCCCCCAGCTCCCCAGGGGCTATTCCACATCCCGGATACGACAGTGTCACGCTGTCTTGGGGTTGACTTGCCTGAAAGCAGAGAGCCACACCGGACCAGCACTCCTGTCTGCCCTGAACGCACAGGTGGATCAGTGGCTGACCCTGCACCAACTGGAGATTGGCAAAGTGGTGTGTGACAATGGAAGCCATTTGTTGGCGGCATTGAATTTGGACAAGTTGTCACATGTGCCGTGCATGGCACATGTGCTGAATCTCATCGTATAACGCTTTGTGTCTAAGTACCCAGGCTTACAGGACGTCCTCAAGCAGGCCAGGAAGGTGTGTGGCCATTTCAGGCATTCCTACACGGCACTTTTCAGACATTCAGCGCCGAAACAACATGCCAGTGAGGCGCTTGATTTGCGACAGCCCGACACGTTGGAATTCAACACTCCTAATGTTCGACCGCCTGCTCCAACAAGAAAAAGCCATCAACGAGTATTTGTATGACCAGGGTGCTAGGACAGCCTCTGGGGAGCTGGGAATTTTTTTGCCACGTTACTGGACGCTCATGCGCAATGCCTGTAGGCTCATGCGTCCTTTTGAGGAGGTGACAAACCTAGTCAGTCACACCGAAGACACCATCAGTGACCTTATCCCATTTGTTTTCTTCCTGGAGCGTGCCCTGCGAAGAGTGCTGGATCAGGCTGTAGATGAGCATGAAGAGGAAGAGGAAAAGTTGTGGTCACCATCACCACCAGAAACAGCCTTGTCATCATCGCTTGCCAGACCTGCGGCAACGCTGCAAGAGGAGTATGAGGAAGAGGAGTCAGAGGAGGAATGTGGCTTTGAGGAGGAGGAAGACCAACCACAGCAGGCATCCCAGGGTGCTCGTTGTTGTCACCTATCTGGGACCCATGGTGTTGTACGTGACTGGGCGGAAGAACAAACCGTCAATGACATCAGTGAGCAGGAGGAACGGGAAATGAGTAGCTTTGCATCCAACCTTGTGCAAATGGGGTCTTTCATGCTGTCATGTCTGTTGAGGGTCCCTCGTATAAAAAGGATGAAGGAGAACGACCTGTACTGGGTGGCCACGCTACTAGACCCCCGGTATAAGCAGAAAGTGGCGGAAATGTTTCCAAATTACCGGAAGTCAGAAAGGATGCAGCAGTTCAAAACCAAACTAAAAAATATGCTTTACACAGCTTATAAGGGGGATGTCACAGCACAACGGGAATCTAACAGGGGAAGAGGGGAAAGTAATCCTCCTCCTACCATGACCACGGCGGCAAGGACAGGACGCTTCACAGATGTGTTGTTGATGGAGGACATGCGGAGCTTTTTCAGTCCTACACATCGCCACACCCCTTCGGGATCCAGCCTTAGAGAACGACTCGACCGACAGGTAGCAGACTACCTCACTTTAACTGCAGATATCGACACTCTGAGGAGCGATGAACCCCTTGACTACTGGGTGTGCAGGCTTGACCTGTGGCCTGAACTATCCCAGTTTGCGATAGAACTTCTGGCCTGCCCCGCTTCAAGTGTCCTGTCAGAAAGGACCTTCAGTGCAGCAGGAGGTATTGTCACTGAGAAGAGAAGTCGCCTAGGTCAAAAAAGTGTTGATTACCTCACCTTCATTAAGATGAATGAGGCATGGATCCCGAAGGGACTGACAGTGGGGGATACGTTTGACTAACAAAAGGCCTGATGACATGCCTTGGCCTCAAAATGGTCCCCACGCTGCTGTATTTAATGTCTGCATACCGGATGACTTTTGTGAATTCTCCGCCACCAACTAGGGTTCAAGCCGCAATGTTTTAGTCACCTTTCTGCCTGGAAAACATCAATTTTCAGGCATGTGTACATGCCTAATTTTTCTGGCCTCTTGTGCTGCACTGTGGCTGCAAAAACAAAACAAAAAAAAGGCACATACATGTGTCAATTCCCCTTCGTGATCGGTACCTTGTTGTGGTGAAGGGGCTTGCGTATCACAATGAAGCGATCATCTCCTCCGAGTGTGTTGGCAATGTTGCCACACCCCAGATAAGGCCGTTGCTTCATTATGATCAGACTAAGGCTACTTTCCGTCCAGCACTAATGCATTCTGAGTGGACACGGATCCGCTCAGAATGCATCAGTCTGGCAGCGTTCAGCCTCCGTTCCGCTCAGCAGGCGGACACCTGAACGCTGCTTGCAGCGTTCGGGTGTCCGCCTGGCCGTGCGGAGGCGTGCGGATCCGTCCAGACTTACAATGTAAGTCAATGGGGACGGATCTGTTTGAAGATGACACACTATGGCTCAATCTTCAAACAGATCCGTCCCCCATTGACTTTACATTGAAAGTCTGGACGGATCCGTCTGAGGCTATTTTCACACTTAGAAATATTTTAACAATATAATGCAGACGGATCCGTTCTGAACTGAGCCACCGTCTGCATTATATTAGCGGATCCGTCTCAGACGGATCCGCTCTGAACGCAAGTGTGAAAGTAGCCTAAAAGCGATCGGCTGGATAATTTTTCATAGAATTTTTATTTATTTTTTTTAAATTGTATGGGTTTTTAATACATAAAATTAAAAAAATCATAATAAAGTCTCTTAATAGTTTATTAGAAATAATGCAGACAATTTAAAAAATCCCCATCAATTCCAATACAAAGCAAGTACAGAGCTCAGAACAAAATTATTTCAGGATGTTGTTAATTCGACAATGATTAATCAATTTGACACACGTCCCCAGATAGGGGACGTAATAGGGATTAAACTGATGAGAATAGTACTACAGAAAATACCACTCATATCGGGTGTGACAGTAAATTGCACGGCGCAGACGCAGTGACCGTGGCGTAGATTCAAACAAAGGGGAGGGAGCCAGCGTTTTTTTAACCATCTCCTAGTTCGAAAAATCAATTTAATAAATGGACCCCAGATTGGGGACGTTACGTAGCAGGGATTAAACTAATGAGAATAGTACTACAGAAAATACCACTCATATAGGGTGTGACAGTAAATTGCACGGCGCAGACGCAGTGACCGTGGCGTGGATTCAAACAAAGGGGAGGGAGCTAGCGTTTTTTAACCATCTCCCCGTTCGAAAAAAAATCCATTTAATAAATGGACCCCAGATTGGGGACGTTACGTAACAGGGATTAAACTGATGAGAATAGTACTTCAGAAAATACCACTCATATCGGGTGTGACAGTAAATTGCACTGCGCAGACGCAGTGACTGTGGCGTGGATTCAAACAAAGGGGAGGGAACCAGTGTTTTTTTTTAACCATCTCCCCATTCGAAAAATCAATTCAATTCACCTTTCGGGGACCCTTGGTGTTGTACGTGGCTGGGTGGAGGAAGAAACCTTCAATGACATCAATGGGACATGGCTAGCTTGGTATCCAACCTTGTGCAAATGGGAAGTTTGCGGTTGGGAAAATGGACTGTTTGCGGTGGTTTGCGGTGCATTAAAAGGGGAATTTGGTCTGTCAATGTCTGTGAAGCGGGCGTAACCCTTACACTACCTGATCGATACAACATCATACCTGATCGTATACACACTGGATGTTTTAAACCACGTTGTTAGGTGATTTATGCTCTTTATGGATTAAAATCCAACTCTGCGTCAACTATGTAATTTTCCATGGGAGTTTTGCCATGGATCCCCCTCCGGCATGCCACAGTCCAGGTGTTAGTCCCCTTGAAACAACTTTTACATTACTACTGTGGCTAGAAAGAGTCCCTGTGGGTTTTAAAATTTGCCTGCCTATTGAAGTCAATGGCGGTTCACCCGGTTCGCCCGTTCGCGAACATTTGCAGAAATTTGCGTTCTTCGTTCGCGAACGTAAAATTTTATGTTCGCGACATCTCTATTCATCACCTTCCACTAGGATCTATTACAACTAGTATGATCTGTGTGAATAGATATGGTAAACATATATAGTATTATAGCCATATAGTAATACAAATGAATTGTAACCTTGCCCCTAGCTTTTTCTCTGTATCTATCTTTCATCTTGCCTGCTTGTTCTCTCCTATTTTTATTGATATTTTGTGATTATTTACATGAATGAAATCAAATATTAATTTTATAGTCCCATTTTTTGCTTTATTGGTATATTTACATGGGTTCAGGGTACAGGGTATGCGCCAGAGACTTGCTAGAGTTTAGGTAGGCCTGAACCTGGGCGTTGAGGTGGGAGCTGTCAGCTTGCTGACTAGGCTCAACCAGGGCCCGTCTTTAACACGAGGCAAAAGGGTCAGCTGCCCTGGGCCCAGTTGCTCCTGGGGCGCCAAGGCAGCTGCTTCTTGAGCTCCGCTGGCCAGTGGTGTAGCGTGGGGGGGGGGGGGCATCTATGGAGGCTCTGTTACTGGCACATTATTGGGGGGCATCTATTGTGACACTTGTTACTGGCACATGATTGGAGGGCATCTATTGGGTCACTTGTTACTGACACATGATTTGGGGGGCATCTGTGGGGGCACTTGTTATTGGCACATGATTGGGGGGCATCTATGAGGGCACTTGTTACTGGCACATTATTGGAAGGCACTGTGGGGGCATCTATAAGGGAACTTCTTACTGGCACATTATTGGTGGCACTATGGGGGCATCTATGGGGGCACATCTTACTGGCACATTATTGAAAGGCACTGTGGGGGCATCTATAGGGGCACTTCTTACTGGCACATTATTGGTGGCACTTTTTACTGGCACATTATTGGGTGCCACTATTGTAGTGTCCCAGTAGTTAAATGTGGGCACTATACAAGGGTCAATTGGGCTATGTTGTTCTCCACCTCCTGTGGAACAGTGGCAGTGTATTTAACAGTCCATTTTAATGTATTTTCATATGTATCTATGTGTATTTTCCCTGTGGTGTGTGTAGCAGGCCTATCAGGGGGTAGTTCCTCCTCCTAGACATTAGAGGGAGATAGGGAGCCCCTAGTATAAATAGTTAGGTCCTGTGCAGGGAAAGGGAATCTGTGTAGTCAGGAGTCTGTGGAGAGACAGAAGTGAGAGGGCACCTTAGCCAGAGAGAAGCTGAGGGCCTCCTCCTGACATGCAGCTAGACAGCCCAGGCTTCTAGTTGCCACCAGGAGGCTAGTGGATGCAGTCCAGCCTGCCTGAGGATATTGAGCCAGAGTTAGCTCAGAAGATTTGTCACCAGGGGAAGAGTTTGCCTCCTGAGAGAAACCTGCAGTTCCCATACCCAGAGAGCAGAGCAGAGCAGAAGAGTATTCCAGCCTACCTGAGAGGAGCTGAAGGGCAGAAGAATTATTTACCTAAAGCAAGGGATATATACCTGAGGAAGTTTTCTACCAAGGATAAAGCCAGCATTAGGGCATACGGGCCTTGGGATTGAGACAGCCCGGAGTTCTGAGGAATAGTGCACAGGATTTCTGAGGAAAAGGTGCAGCCTGGTGTGTAAGTGTTTTTACCCTCTGAGTATCTTGCAAAGGAACATTGTACCTGCCATCATTGAAAAAGCCTGCTATTGGTTGCTGCTTCCATGTGGAACTGAATTCAGACTGTATAAAGTTAACTGTTTTCAGTAAAGGAAGTTTGGTTCACCTCAACATCGTGTTCCTCACTTATTACTACTATAAATCGGTGTGCCACCGTTACAGGCACTGGCGTCACGAATCTTAAAGGGACCTTGCTCCCGGCACATTAAACATCTGCAACATACAGGGCACATCACCCAACATCAGGCCTGGTCCCTATACACCAAGAGTGCCCCAGAGGTCTCCTGTGCCAGCCTCTCCATCACTGCTGTACGCCCGCCCAGGGTCTCCCATAAACTGTGAGTAGCCAAAAGCAACCCTCGTTTGCCTATTAACCGTGACCTCACAATCGCAATACCCTGCAGGGCGGCGTACTGCACTATGGTGGCATCTATGGGGG
The DNA here is from genome assembly GCF_014858855.1 of Bufo gargarizans. NCBI lineage: Eukaryota > Metazoa > Chordata > Amphibia > Anura > Bufonidae > Bufo > Bufo gargarizans. Next base: position 306,034,093 of record NC_058082.1, on the reverse strand, counting down.
CACTTCTTTGTGGCCTCAGTAGATGCCCCCATAGTGCCACCAATAATGTGCCAGTAAGAAGGGGTATTTTATAAGGGGGAGAGGAACACTATGGGGGCTTCTACTGAGGCCACAAAAAAGGGGTATTTTATATGGGGGGCTCTATATAGGGGCATTTTATACTGTGGCACATTATAGTGGGTACTATGGGGAAGGGGAGAGAGTACTATGTACTCTATACTATATATAGTACAGACCAAAAGTTTGGACACACCTTCTCATTCAAAGAGTTTTCTGTATTTTCATGACTATGAAAATTGTAGATTCACACTGAAGGCATCAAAACTATGAATTAACACATGTGGAATTATATACATAACGAAAAAGTGTGAAACAACTGAAAATATGTCATATTCTAGGTTCTTCAAAGTAGCCACCTTTTGCTTTGATTACTGCTTTGCACACTCTTGGCATTCTCTTGATGAGCTTCAAGAGGTGCCACTGAAATGGTCTTCCAACAGTCTTGAAGGAGTTCCCAGAGATGCTTAGCACTTGTTGGCCCTTTTTCCTTCACTCTGCAGTCCAGCTCACCCCAAACCATCTCGATTGGGTTCAGGTCCGGTGACTGTGGAGGCCAGGTCATCTGGGGTCATCAGCACCCCATCACTCTCCTTCATGGTCAAATAGCCCTTACACAGCCTGGAGGTGTGTTTGGGGTCATTGTCCTGTGAAAAATAAATGATGGTCCAACTAAACACAAACCGGATGGAATAGCATGCCGCTGCAAGATGTTGTGGTAGCCATGCTGGTTCAGTATGCCTTCAATTTTAAATAAATCCCCAACAGTGTCACCAGCAAAGCACCCCCACACCATCACACCTCCTCCTCCATGCTTCACGGTGGGAACCAGGCATGTAGAGTCCATCCGTTCACCTTTTCTGCATCACACAAAGACACGGTGGTTGGAACCAAAGATCTCAAATTTGGACTCATCAGACCAAAGCACAGATTTCCACTGGTCTAATGTCCATTCCTTGTGTTCTTTAGCCCAAACCAGTCTCTTCTGCTTGTTGCCTGTCCTTAGCAGTGGTTTCCTAGCAGATATTCTACCATGAAGGCCTGATTCACACAGTCTCCTCTTAACAGTTGTTCTAGAGATGTGTCTGCTGCTAGAACTCTGTGTGGCATTGACCTGGTCTCTAATCTGAGCTGCTGTTAACCTGCGATTTCTGAGGCTGGTGACTCGGATGAACTTATCCTCCGCAGCAGAGGTGACTCTTGGTCTTCCTTTCCTGGGGCGGTCCGCATGTGAGCCAGTTTCTTTGTAGCGCTTGATGGTTTTTGTGACTGCACTTGGGGACACTTTCAAAGTTTTCCCAATTTTTCGGACTGACTGACCTTCATTTCTTAAAGTAATGATGGTCACTCGTTTTTCTTTACTTAGGCCCGGAAGTGCCCGCCGGATCCGTAACACCGCAAATGAACTGAAAGCATTTGAAGACTGATCAGTCTTCAAAATGCGTTCAGTGTTACTATGGCAGCCAGGACGCTATTAAAGTCCTGGTTGCCATAGTAGTAGCGGGGAGCAGTATACTTACCGCCCGTGCGGCTCCCGGGGCACTCCAGAATGACGTCAGAGCGCCCCATGCGCATGGATAACGTGATCCATGCGATCACGTCATCCATGCGCGTGGGGCGCCCTGACGTCACTCTGACACGCCCCGGGAGCCGCACTAATGGTAAGTATACTGCTCCCCCGGTCCCCACTACACTTTACCATGGCAAACAGGACTTTAGCGTCCTGGCAGCCATGGTAACCATTCAGAAAAAGCTAAATGCGCCGAAACGACATTTAGCTTAAGGCCGGGTCCGGATTAATGTTTTTTAATGGCAGAGCAGAGAATTATTCCTATTGGTGGGACTTTTGGGAGCACTATTACTGTGAGGGCACCTTGGCACAGTATCAGCTTACCACAATGATTTATGGGGGACGTTATGTTTACACTATTAGTGTCAGGGGCACTATTTGCTGGACGCAGTCATTTTAGGGCACTGTGTGCCAAACATTATTGAAGGGAACTATCTGCATGGTACTTCTATCATCAGGGGGTTTATCTGTTTCTGCAGTATAGTATTAGGAAGCACAGCTGCACAGTATTGGGGGTGGTAGGATGATTTGTCCAGAAAATGGGAGGATGATGGAAAAGTAGTAAACTAAGATGTTGTTTGTCAAACTGCAAAGACAAGAAATGGCTGAAAAATGGTGGTCTGATCTAAAGGTCTGAAAAGAGAAGATGAGGAAAGAAAACATCTACATCAAAGAGATGTAAGAGGTATGTGGCGCTGTTTTACCCTTTATGTAGGGGTGGATAGAGGGGTTAGTAGTACAGTACTATCTGCACATTGTAAAAAAAAAAAGTAATCTGCAAAATACTATATATTTGTGTCAGAAGTTGTGCTTTTTTAATTTTCTGAATAATGATACAGCCATTTTATTTGATACTTTTGTGCTGATTCTTTTTTCCCCCCTCTATATTAAGAGACACTATAGTCACCAGAACCACAACAGCTAAACGTAGTAGTTCTGGTGTCTATAGCATGTCTCTGCAAGCTTTTTAATGTAAACACTGCCTTTTCAGAAAAAAGGCAGTATTCACATTACTGCCAAGGAACACCTCTACTGGCCACTCATCATTATTAAAGTTTACTACTCTACGAGGTGTGTGGATTTTATTTTTGTGTGTGTGTTGTGTGGAGAGCGTGATTGCATGCTAGGGTGTGGGAAGGCGGGACCCAGGGGGCCCAAGTAAATTCTTGCCCAGGGTCCAATCAATATTAAAGATGGCCCTGGACTCAACCTGGTGTAGCATTACGGCGATGTGACTGAGATGGCTACTACAGCTTCTGCTGCTTGTGGCGGCGGGAGGGGGGTGACTCTGTTGGGGATGGAAAGGGGCCTACCTTTCAGACATGCTGGAGGCAGGTGTCTGCTCGCAGTAAGCTGCGGCAAGCTGCATACACAGTGTTTTCTGTCTGAAACAAAAAAATTCCCACATTTTGCCTTGATAGCAAAGGTCTAAAAGCATGGCTATCTAGTAATCATCAAACTGCTTGATGTCACTGAACCACCTGTCACTGCATAAGCAAGCAGTCTACAGGTCACCATTCTGGTCAGCATGCCAGAGAAGCCAGTTCTTTCCACTTCTGCCATCCTCTGAAATGATTGGGTGTCTATCACAACCAGACAGCTGAGATGCTCTGACAGAAGCCTTTCAGAACCTCCTCCTTGAGTTTTCTTTGTTGTGGTGTTCAGTTCCTCATCTCATTAGCCTCTCTCAGCTATCATGTAGTTGGACTGATTGCATCCCTTTAAATTCAGCCCCATAATGCATTACTGGGTGGCTTATACTACTTCCTGGAGTGTGTGTGCATGCTGATCCTGTTTCCCAGTCTGCTACAAAGTTAAGTGCTGTACATTTATCTGTTATTTTCTGTTTGTTGGATCCCAGGTGACCCTGACTCCCTCCGTGTCTGGTGTAGGGAGTCGGTGGTCGTGTCCCCTCACTATTGTAGGGTGTTCAGTGGTTATATAGTCGAGGTACGTGGATATGCAACCATCCACCTTTGGGATTTTTGAATAGGCTGAGCAGCCAGGGAAAGTGCCAGGTTTTGTGCAGGGGTCTCCCTTTTGGTTCCTTAGCTTTGGATCCAGTGAGTCATATATGCATGTTGTATTGTCTTGTTTCCTGTACACCGTCCGTGACATTATAAGCCGCCAAAACCGTCTCAAGCATGGATCCGGTTTCACTTTTGGCTGAACGCCTTCAGGGTCTTTCATTGGATGTAGCTGATCTCTGCAGGACTTTTTCTCAGTTTCAAGTGACCGGTTCAGCTGGCGTTCATGGAGTTTGTTCTGAGCCTAAGATCTCGCTCCCGGATACGTTTTCCGGGGGTAGTAAGAATTTTGTGCGTTTTAGAGAAGCTTGCAAACTCCATTTTCGCCTTCTTCCCCATTCCTCTGGTGATGAGGAACGGAGGGTGGGGATCATTATATCGCTGCTCAGGGGTAATGCTCAGTCCTGGGCCTTTTCACTGCCGGAGGGGGCACGGCCCCTCCGTTCAGTGGATTAATTCTTTTTAGCCCTGGGTCAGATATATGATGATCCGGATCGTATTGCTCTGGCTGAGTCTAGACTATGTCTATTATGCCAGGGTAAACAATCCGCAGAGATATACTGCTCAGAATTTCGGAGATGGGCAGCTGATACTGGTTGGAATGATGCTGCACTCCGAAGTCAATTTTGCCATGGTCTTTCAGAGGGATTGAAAGATGCATTTGCCTTTCATGAAAGGCCTATTTCCTTGGACTCTGCTATGTCTCAGGCCGTTCGTATTGACAGGCGTCTTAGAGAGAGAGGTGAGATCTCTCCTTCCTGTCATGCTCAGTCCCGGACAGTGCAGCGGTCCCATTCTGTGCGCAGGGGTCTCAGTCGCTGTCAGCCCCTTCTGAGCAGGAGCCCATGCAGCTGGGGTTGATTGCTTCTGACAATAGAAGATTCAGCCCGCATGGGAGGGTTTGTTTTTGTTGTGGAGGTATAAATCATTTGGCAAATGTTTGTCCCACTAGGAGATTCAGGCAGTTCTCTGGGAGTAATAAAGAAACAAACAGGAAAAAATCTTTTAAAAATGTTCCGTCTGTTACTAGGGTTGAGGCGGAAATTGAAGGTTTTCCGTTTGCTTGTAGTTCCCGTTTTGTCCTGCCTGCTAGGGTGGCGCTAGAGAGCAAGAGCATTTTTTGTGAGATTTTTGTGGATAGTGGAGCAGCGGTCAATCTCATTGATAATCAATTTGCAATAACTCATGGTTTCCAGGTGTGCACTTTGGGAAAGGATATTCCCGTTTTTGCTATTGATTCCGCTCCACTTTCTCAGAAATCATTAAAGGGCATAGTTCACAATATCCGTTTAATTGTGAGTGATGCTCATGTTGAGGATGTGTCATGTTTCGTCCTTAGCGGTTTGCCTACTCCTCTAGTGTTGGGGCTACCCTGGCTCACTAAACATAACCCCACCATTCATTGGCAAGCGAGGCAAATAAATGGTTGGAGTGACTTTTGCAGAGAGAATTGCCTCACGACATCTGTTTCTGAGGTTGCTACTAAGACTGTACCATCTTTTCTCTCTGAATTTTCGGATGTCTTCTCTGAGAGTGGAGTTCAGGATTTTCCCCCGCACAGGGAGTACGATTGCCCTATTAATCTCATCCCAGGCGCCAAGCTGCCTAAATCTCGTTTATACAATCTTTCCCAACCTGAAAGGATCGCTATGCGTGCTTATATGTCTGAGAGTCTGAGAAAAGGACACATACGACCCTCGAAGTCACCTGTTGCCGCTGTTTTTTTCTTTGTTAAGAAAAAAGATGGTTCTTTAAGACCTTGTCTGGATTTCAGGGAGCTGAACAGTATCACTATTCGTGACCCTTATCCGCTTCCTCTGATCCCGGACCTGTTTAACCAGGTTGTTGGGGCTAAAGTCTTTTCCAAATTAGATCTAAGAGGGGCATACAACCTGGTCAGGGTCAGAGAAGGAGACGAATGGAAGACGGCCTTCAATACCCCTGAGGGCCATTTTGAAAATTTGGTTCTGCCTTTTGGTTTGATGAATGCCCCAGCCGTTTTTCAGCATTTCGTGAACAGCATTTTTTATCATTTGATGGGAAAATTTGTATTAGTGTATTTCGATGACATTTTGATTTTTTCTCCTGATTTCAAAACTCATAAGGAACATTTACGTCAGGTCTTGCTCATCCTGCGGGAGAATAAATTATATGCGAAACTGGAAAAATGTGTGTTTGCGGTTCCAGAAATTCAATTTCTGGGGTTTCTTCTCTCCGCTTCTGGTTTTTGCATGGAACCCGAGAAGGTCCGCGCTGTGCTTGAGTGGGAGCTTCCTGAAAATCAGAAGGCGCTGATGCATTTTTGGGGCTTTGCCAATTATTACAGGAAGTTTATTTTGAATTATTCCTCTGTTGTTAAACCACTCACTGATATGACCAGAAAGGGGGTCGATTTTTCTTCTTGGTCGGTAGAGGCGCGTAAGGCTTTTTCTAATATCAAGGAGAGTTTTGCTTCCGCTCCCATCTTGGTGCAACCTGATATTTCTTTACCCTTCATAGTTGAGGTTGATGCTTCTGAGGTGGGTGTGGGTGCGGTCTTGTCTCAGGGTTCCTTTCCTGCCAAATGGCGACCGTGTGCCTTTTTCTCGAAAAAACTCTCCTCTGCAGAGAGAAATGACGATGTGGGAGATAGGGAATTGTTGGCCATCAAGTTGGTTTTTGAGGAATGGCACCATTGGCTAGAGGGAGCCAGACACCCTATTACCGTGTTTACTGACCATAAAAATCTGGCCTACTTGGAGTCAGCCAAGCGTCTGAACCCGAGACAGGCCAGATGGTCTTTGTTCTTTTCAAGATTTAATTTTGTTGTCACGTTCCGCCCTGGGGTTAAGAATGTGAAGGCAGATGCCCTGTCACGTTGTTTTCCGGGAGGCGGGAATTTTGAAGACCCGCGTCCCATTTTGGCCGAAGGTGTGGTGGTCTCTGCTCTTTTTTCTGAATTGGAGGCAGAGGTGCAGGCAGCCCAGTCAGAGGCTCCTGATCTTTGTCCTCCTGGGACATTGTTTGTGCCTCTCGCTTTAAGACACAAGATTTTTAAGGAACACCACGATACGGTCCTTGCTGGGCACCCGGGGGCAAGAGCCACACTGGATCTCATCGCTCGGAGATTCTGGTGGCCTGCGCTTCGTAAGTCGGTTGAGGGTTTTTTGGCAGCCTGCGAGACTTGCGCTCGTGACAAAGTCCCTCATTCACGGCCATCAGGTCCTCTCCTTCCCTTACCCATTCCTTCCCGTCCTTGGACACATCTGTCCATGGACTTCATAACGGACCTGCCTCGTTCCTCGGGGAAGACTGTGATTCTGGTGGTGGTGGACCATTTTAGCAAAATGGTGCATTTCATCCCTTTTCCTGGTTTGCCCAATGCTAAGACGCTGGCGCAGGCATTTATTGATCACATTGTCAAATTGCACGGTATTCCTTCCGACATAGTCTCTGATAGGGGCACACAGTTTGTTTCCAGATTCTGGAAGGCTTTCTGTTCTCGCTTGGGGGTTCGGTTGTCATTCTCTTCTGCTTTCCACCCACAGTCGAATGGCCAGACGGAGCGCGTCAATCAGAATCTGGAGACATATCTGCTCTGTTTTGTGGCGGAGAATCAGGAGGATTGGTGTTCTTTTTTGTCCCTTGCTGAGTTTGCTTTAAATAACCGTCGTCAGGAGTCCTCTGATAAGTCACCATTTTTTGGTGCATATGGGTTTCATCCGCAGTTTGGGACTTTCTCGGGAGAGGGGTCTTCTGGTTTACCTGATGAGGACAGATTCTTCTCGTCTTTGTCATCTATTTGGCAAAAGATTCAGGATAATCTAAAGAGCATGAGTGAGAGATATAAGCGTGTGGCAGATAAGAGACGTGTGCTTGGTCCGGACCTGAATGTTGGTGATCTGGTGTGGTTGTCTACCAAGAATATCAAATTTAAGGTTCCCTCCTGGAAGTTGGGTCCTAGGTTTATTGGGCCTTAGAAAATCCTGTCTGTCATAAATCCTGTTGCCTACCGTCTTGATCTTCCTCAGACTTGGAAGATCCATAATGTTTTTCATAAGTCCTTATTGAAACCTTATGTTTAACCCATTGTATCCTCTCCTTTGCCTCCTCCTCCTTGATTATGGTTGATGGGAATCTTGAATTTCAGGTCTCTAGGATTGTGGATTCTCGTCTTGTCCGCGGTTTTCTCCAGTACCTTGTTCATTGGGAGGGTTATGGTCCTGAGGAGAGGATGTGGGTCCCAGTGACGGACATTAAGGCCTCTCGTCTCATCAGGGCTTTCCATAGGTCCCATCCTGAAAAGGTGGGCTCTGAGTGTCCGGAGTCCACTTGTAGAGGGAGGGGTACTGTCACAACTAGACAGCTGAGAAGCTCTGACAGAAGACTTTCAGAACCTCCTCCTTGAGTTTTCTTTGTTGTGGTGTTCAGTTCCTCATCTCGTTAGCCTCTCTCAGCTGTCATGTAGTTGGACTGATTGCATCCCTTTAAATTCCGCCCCATAATGCATTACTGGGCGGCTTATACTACTTCCTGGAGTGTGTGTGCATGCTGATCCTGTTTCCCAGTCTGCTACAAAGTTAAGTGCTGTACATTTATCTGTTATGCTGGATCCCAGGTGACCCTGACTCCCTCCGTGTCTGGTGTAGGGAGCCGGTGGTCATGTCCCCTCACTATTGTAGGGTGTTCAGGGGTTATATAGTCGAGGTACGAGGATATGCAACCATCCACCTTTGGGATTTTTGCATAGGCTGAGCAGCCAGGGAAAGTGCCAGATTTTGTGCAGGGGTCTCCCTTTTGGTTCCTTAGCTTTGGATCCAGTGAGTCATATATGCATGTTGTATTGTCTTGTTTCCTGTACACCGTCCGTGACAGTGTCACAGTCATCATCATCATCATCATAATCTATCTCTTTGAACTCTGCCTCCTCTCGTGGCAGCACCTCCTCCTCCTCCCCATGGGAATTTCTCATTGTGGGTCTCCAACAGCTACACGGTCACCTGTTGCATGTGTAACACCCCAGAGTTGTGTTACCACTCCTGCACCCTGCTACTGTCTCTAATGGGATAACACAATGTCATCTGTGTATTTCTGTCCAGGTCCTTTATATGATGCAATGTTAATATCTTTATGCAACTGTTATGTTCATGTAATAGGCCTGGTTCACCAGTAGGTGGCAGAAAAAACGGCAGAGCTATCTTAGATAGAAAAAAACTTACCATTCCATTCTAACCCCCCTCTGGAGAAAAGTGGGCTTGTCCTACTTCCTGTAGGAAGGGTGGGGACCAGTTAGTTCCAGTTTAGTTTACCCCCTGCAAAGGGAAGGGTGTGCAGGGGCACATCTCTGCTGGATGTTCCCATGCCAGCCAGAGTACCCTAAGCTCTGCTGGCCATGGAGGCAGAAGCCTAAAGCCTCAGGAGCCAGGAGAAAAGTTCCTTGGCTGAAGATAAGTCCGACAACAGAGTGAAGTGCAGCATAGAGAAAAAGCCAAGTTATCAAGTCAGCTTGTCAGTACAGCAGAGAGAAACAGATATAGCAGAGTTCAGTTTGCCTGCCAGTTTAATGCTAAAGCCTGTTTGAAAAAACGTTTATTCAAAGTAAAGCTGCCATTGAACTTCATCAGGCCCCTCTGCGCTTTTCATACAAAACCCCTCCCCTTTCACCCCTCTGGCCCACCCTGGGTTCTTCTGATTATGTCCTCCTCTGCGTATAATGGGGAATAATGTGCGCAGGCGCAGCAAATCTGTTGAATGGCGCTGGCGCTGGATTTCTCACTAAGAGGAGGATGTAATTAGAAGAACCTAGGGTGGGCCAGAGAGGTGAAAGGGGAGGGGTTTCGTATTAAAAGCAACAAGGGGCCTGGGCAACGGCTGCATAAACGCCGCACCTAAGCACCTTCTGAAGCTAATTAACATATTGAATAAAAGTGTTTTTCTGAGAAAATCGGCGATGGACAGCAATATGGAAGGTAGCATTCTAATATAGGGAATGTAATGGAGATCCTCATGTTAGTGTTCTATAATAGTGATTTTAGGTGAAAGACTCCATTTAAGTTGACCATAGGCCCTGGGCTGTTTCCCAAATCTGGGCCCCAATTTCCTATCGTTGTACAGACTGTAAATTCAAACCCTAGACTCATATTTGCCTCCTCACTCACTATTTATTTTCAGCTCTGAGAGCCTGGCAGTAGGGAAGGTAAAGTCCCCATACAAATGTGGAGAAGGATCAGGAGTAGAGATGAGCGAATTTCATATTTTGAAATTCATTCACGCTTTGTTTGGTGGTAAAAGCAAAATTGCATTATTGATTCCATTACCAAGGACCATAACACAATTCTATGATGAAATGCATAACGGAATGCCTTTAGAGGCATTCCGTTATTCATTACATCATAATAGAGGTCTGTGGCCTGCATAATAGATCTGTCCCGTTTACGTTATGCAAGGGAGTCCTCTCCTGCATAACGGAAACGGGACGGATCCGTTATGCAGGCTATAGACTTCTATTATGACAGAATGAATAACTGAATGCCTCCTAAAGGCATTCCGTTATGCATTTCATCATAGAATTGCATTATGGTCCTTGGTAACGGAATCCATAACTCAATTGTCACGAGGGTGTCAAGAGCCACGTCTGACTCCGTTATACCCGGGGTCAGGAAGTCGCAGCGGGTGGCTGCGCGCTCTATGTCTAAAGATCACGTTGTTTCTTAGTGATTGTTTTCTGTGTTTGCCTTGCTATCCTTTTTGTCTCACTCAGGGATCCGTAGCTTCTCCTCCTCAGCTGTTTCTTGTCTGCCACTCCCAACCTCCTTATGTTCTCCTCTCACACTTCTCTAGTTGCCAGTTATAGAGCTTCCTGCCTGGACTTCTATACTGACCCACTGGAGCTGTGAATCCTGGTTGTTGTTCCAGAGTGCTACCCTCCGGATTCCTGTTGGGCTTTTTATTGTCTCTTGTTGTCGCCCACCTGGGATTATATGTTGAGTCTGTATTGTCTGTCCTCCCCTTGGTGTTTTCCTTTAGAGCTAGTGGTGCGGACTAGTGTTCCCACCGCCCTGTTCACTATCTAGGGCTCATCTTAGGGAAAGCCAGGGTTTTAGGCACGTGATCGGCGTACGGGTGAGGAACCCGTCTAGGGACGTCAGGGCAGCCAGGTGCCAGCCGCAAGGTGAGTCAGGGGTCACCACCTTCCCTCTCACTTGGGCAGGGCCTTCCTCTTTCCCTCCCTCTGTGTCACGTATGTGATAGTCACGCCGATCGTGATATCAATTCTGTTTTTACCACCAAACAAAGCGTGAACAAATTTCATAACATGAAATTCGCTCATCTCTAATCAGGAGCATTGAATTTCAATGCCTGATCCTTTTATTCTCCTGGGAGATAAGGCACTTCCAGATGTGTCATTTTATACACATACATGCTTGGCTCGGTTTGTGTATGGAGGAGTCAGGAGAGAAAGCTGTTGGCTGAATGATTGTATTATCAGCCATTAGCTATTGGATTCCATTATAAAACAGCTGATTAAAAAAAATAAAAGGCGCAGTAGCATATTACAGGACATATCAGCAGTGAGTCACAAATTGACAGGCAGTCTGTGAGGAAGGAACGCTATGGAGGACACAAGGTGATATTGGCTCTGTGGGAGAAGAGTAGACGTGGGGGGGGGTCATAAAGAGTCAAGGGCTGTAAGTGGTGAGAGGGGATAGGGGCAGGTGTCAAGTGGCAGGATCTCTGTGGGGGTGCAGGGGGAGAAGCACAGTAAGTCGGTGGCATGAGCTCTCTGCATGGTGAGGCAGTAACAGGCAGGTGACATGAGCAATGAGCAAGAGCTATGGGGCAGAGAGGGACACAAAGTATCAGGGGCTCTGTTAGGTGGACAGAAAGAAGGACAGAGGAAGATGACAGGGGTTATGTGGACAGAGGAGGGGGAAGGAAGCCATCAGAGGCAGTTTGTAGGTATGTCGCTGGGAGGAAGAGGGAGACCCTATCTGTAAAGGTTTCTTTAGGGGATTAGAGAAGGTTGTAGAGGGTCTGAGGAGAAAACAAGGCTTGTGGCCATTATGAGAAAGGAAGAAGCATAAAAATAATAATCCTCTGTAGGTCTGTAAAGAACTCAGATAGGCAGCAGCCTCATAAACCCCTGACTTCCTCCCCCCCAGCAGTGAAAAGACAGTCCACACCAACCCACTGCCTGACCGCATTTCTTCTAATTGCCGCTGCTCAATCCATCTTGTGCTTCCTGTTGCCTCAGACTCCAACTCCTTCCCACAGACAGCATGCAACAGTGCTGTGAGGGGAGGAGGGGCGGCTCTAAGATAATTCACTGCTGAGGTGCTAAGTGAGGCAGTGGGCCCCCGACATAACAGTGGGCCCCCGACACATTGTCATAACTGCTGATGGCAGGTGGCCCTGCATTACATTGTTACAGACTTTCGAGTAAACCAGTAGCGATTTTCTATTTATCATATGACCATTTTTTACATCCATGGGCCCTCACAGAGCTTCAGGTACTGGAAGGCAACCCAAAAAGCCCATATGATAATCAGCCATTGGTAGTGGTAGTATCATGGTTTGGTCATGCTTTACTGCATCTAGGCTATGATGGCTTTCTATCATTGATCAAACAATAAATTTTGAATTATGCCAGCAAATTCTAAAGAAAAAAGTCAAAACATCTGTCCATTACCTGAATCTCAAAAGAATGTGGGTCATCTGGCAATACAAAGACCCTTAGCACACAAGTCGTTCTACCAAAGAATAGTTAAAGAAGAAGAAAGTTTTGGAATGGCCAAGTCAAAGTCCTGACCTTGATCCAATAGAATTGTTGTGCAAAGACCTTAAGCATGGACTAATAGTAAGAATATATATGTGAGATAACAGTAAGTGGTCTTGCCATGCAAGAACACTTAACGAGAACCAGCTTATGCTGAACAGTTCTCATTTTTCTCTTGGCATGGAGAGTGGTTGTTTGAACAGTTCTTTATTAGTGTTGAGCGAGCATGCTCGGCCGAATACCAGTTCGGCTCGAGCATCGCTATGCTCGGCACATGGCGGTACTCGGCCGAGTACCGCATGTGCTCGAGCGCAGTGCTCAAGTCTCCTCCACGCACATTTCGCAGCTGCTAAGCAGCCAATAAACGTGCAGGTAAGTATTGCCCTCACTGTAATGCCAGTAGCCATGATGGGTACTGGCATTACAGTGATTGGCTGGCCGGAACGCATCATCAGGTGCTATAAAGCACCCGATGACGCGTGTTCGGCTCATTCGAGGTCAGGGAGAGCTGAGCATAGGAAGGAACAGCCAGTGTAGGGAGTGTAATTAATTATTATTTCTGTACAAAAACGTTTCAGAGACCCAAAAGTCCTTGTAAGGACTATTGTGTGTGACAGCAGCAATATATGTTTGTGGCGCAACCTGTGCTAAATTGCTCATTGTTAGGGAAAGCTGTGCATAGGAAGGGACAGACAGTGTAGGGAGTGTAATAGGAAGATTTTTATACAAAAAACTTTTCAGAGACCCAAAAGTCCTTTTAAGAACTATTGTGTGTGACAGCAGCAACACATATTTTTAGCGCATCCTGCGCAAAATACCGCGTAATAGGCCGCTGTGGACAGTTCAATTATTTGCGCCACATCTCCTGTTTAAAGTGTGTGCATCCCTAAAATATCAGTGACATCCAGTGCAGTTTTTCCGTAGACGGTGTCCCCTGCGGACAGTTATTATCTGCGCCACATCTCCTGTTTAATGTGTGGGCATCCCTAAAATATCAGTGACATCCAGTGCAGTCTTTCCATAGACGGTGTCCGCTGCAGACAGTTAAATTATCCGTGCCACAACTCCTGTTTAAAGTGTGCGCATCCCTAAAATATTACTGACATCCAGTGCACTTTTTCTGTAGGAATAAGTGCACTTGAGTACAAGGATGGATGGTTGAGGCTGTTAGAACTGTCTATTCTGCACAAGGTACAGAAAAGTCTTGTGGGATCCAGGCCTGGTTCATTTTAGAATCAATACGTTTTTTATTGAGGTATTTCAAACAAGCACAGTTAATACTCACTCGCAGGTGAGTAAGCTCAAGTGAAAGGCATAGGTGAACAACAGGTCTCCCAGACAAAGGGAGATAACACATAGAGCATCACATATGATACAGCCAATCAATAAGTATTACATGAAAACCAACAGTTCCTCAGAATGTACCAATGGGGGAAGGGACGGGGAACATATTGTGGAGAGCACCCGACAGTTTTAGGGAGGGTGATGAGGGACTGATGGTTCCCCTATCCTTCCCTAAGGTGGTCAGAGGGCCCATATATGGGATATTCCTGGTGAATTATGTGGCAGATGGGGGAATGGAAAGGAACGGGTTAAATGGCAAGGTGGTGTGGCTAGTAGAAGGAAGGTGAGGTGGCCTTAGTGGAGGATAAATACGCCCTCCCCTGCTGCTGCCTCTTCCTCTGTTCGGTGAAGGAAGCTGGTAGGTTTGCTAGCTCCCTGTCCCCAAGAGTCATGGCCGCAGGAGATGTTCACTTACGTGAAGCGCTCCTGGCTAGGTTTAGTGAGGAAGGGGAAGGCTGGCTGCGCTCTTTTTTGAGCGGCCTTTGCGCTCCTGCTTCCTCCGTCCCTCTTGTGCCTGCTGTGTTGGATGCGGTGGTGGCACCGCTGGTGGCTGTCTCCCCCCCAGTGCCTTCGGCGATGCGCCGGCGGAGCGGCGGTCAGGTCGTACTCACCGGCCTCTGGTCCGCTTGGGGCATTCCCCTCCCTCCTCCCGGGCTGCGGTGGCTGAAGTTCCAATGCGCAGGCGCGCTGCTTCTGTTCGGCGGCCGAGGTCTGACTCGCGCCGCCGGCATGTGGCTCCGCCCCTTCCGCTTCCGCCCGTTTTGCCGTCCCGGTTGCGGTGTACAGCGGCAGTGCAGGCGAGCGTCCGGGGTGTAATGGGGTCCAGTAACAGTGCCCTGGATAAGGGGGATAGGCCTCCCACCCCTCCTGAATCTCAGCCAGCCCCACTATTACCTCCTCCTCCTTCCCGTTCGGGGGGATCATTACAGGGGGATCCGGTGCCCGTTTTATTGGGGGGTGCAGGGCCTGGTCTGCATGGGGCCATTATGCCTTCTTCGAATGTTGGCAGCGATAGTGTGATGGGTGCCCCGCAATTGCCCCCTTCCCTTCCACTTAGCCAGCCACTTGCTGCCCCCTCCACTCAGGTCCGGACACGCAGGCGCAGGGAGGTGTCATTGTCCCCCTCCTCAGTTGATGGCAGGAGCGGGGGGCGGCGGTATCGCCGTAGTCGCCGTCAGCGGCGTGGATCCCGGTCATCTAGGCGTAGTAGGCAGTCCAGATCCTCTCGGTGGCGCTCCCCGTCGTCCTCGGATGGGTCATCGGGCACCTCAGGGGAGTCTGTGCGTTCACCGCGTCCCGGACGGGATCGGCCGGTTCCGGTTGAAGTGTCCAGGGCCGCTAGCCTGGTGAATTTGGCGGTTCATGGAGATGTCGGTCCTGTACCTGCGATGGCGGCGCCAGTCCCTTCTCTTGCTGGTGAGTACCACTTTGCTGGGGCGTGGGGCAATAGTGGGGCTACTGCTGGGCTGGAAGTATTGTTGAAATCCTTGTTGGAAAGATTGCCTGCCTCCTCGTCACCGGCAGCGTCAGTGGCTGTGTCGCCGGTAGCCGGGCCGGTGTCGGGGGACGCGGTTTCCCCCCCGGTGGGGCCCTCCCCTCCGGTGCTGGCGGGCGTGCACAAGGATTCCTTTTTCTGTGGGGTTAGTCCTTTGGGTTCGCATTTGGAGGAAGCGGTGAAGGAGAAGATTTGGTCGAAGCAATATGTGGACATTTGGTCCTTAATATCGGTGGACCAACACACGGTGGATAAGGAGAAACGCTTTTTGGATAAGCCATATGACAGACGAATGAAAGTGTCCAGGACTATGAACAACTGGTTACAGGCGTTTGCTGTTTTAGGTTGTGTTATGGGCCAGCGTCATCCTGAGCGCTGTGTGGAGTTGTTCATATACCTGGATACTATATATAGTGCCTATAAGGCGCATGGGGGCAGTGCGTGGTGGAGGTATGATGAGGAATTTAGGAGGCGGTTGGCGCTGCAGCCGGAGTTGGGATGGGGGGTTAAGGCCACGGATGTGTGGCTTCGGCTTATGGTGTCGCAGCGACCCCCTCCCTTTTCAGGGGCGGCCGTTGGTGTCGGGGCTTCCACGGCTCAGGGATCAGTGGCCGTTAGACGACCAGGCGCGTGCTGGTTGTTCAATGAGGGGTTTTGCAAATACGCCGGTCTGTGCAAGTATAAACATGAATGCTCGGCTTGCGGGGGCCCTCACGGAGCGGGGAGATGTACTAAGTCCCAGGTTAGACCCGGAAGAGTCCCTCCTGTCTTTGAGCAGAAGGACGCCGGTCAGCGTAGTAGAGATGGCGCCGTGGCTAGACAGGTACCCCAATAGCGCGGCTGCGGGTACGCTTCGTGATGGTTTTTCGGAGGGTTTCTTTATACCGTTTGTTCTTAATAGGTCCCCGGTTTTCTCCGATAACCTTAAGTCTGTCAGAGAAAATCCGGAAGTTTTGGTGGAGAAGCTGCGGAAGGAAGTGGCTGCAGGTAGGATGGCGGGGCCTTTTATTGCCCCACCGTTTGCTAATTTGCGGGTGTCACCGTGGGGTGTTGTTCCCAAGAAAGAGCAGGGTAAATTTCGTCTCATACATCATTTGTCTCATCCACGGGGTATGTCCGTGAATGACGCCATCCTCCCTGAGGAGGCGTCGGTAACGTATGTATCGTTTGATAGGGCGGTGGCATTGGTGAGGAATGCGGGGCGGGGTGCCCTAATGGTGAAGTCGGATATTGAATCTGCGTTTCGGCTTTTGCCCATTCACCCTGATTGTTTCCATTTGCTTGGCGGTTGCTTTAAGGGCCTGTTCTACTATGACATGTGTTTGCCTATGGGGTGCTCCATTTCGTGCCATTATTTCGAGATGTTCAGCTCCTTCTTGGAATGGGTTGTTCGGGTGGAGGCTGGTTTGTCGTCAGTGATTCACTATCTCGATGATTTCCTTTTTGTGGGACCGCAGGAGGGCGACGGCTGTCAGCTCCTGCTGGCCACGTTTTTGAAGGTAATGGCACGTTTTGGAGTCCCTATTTCGGTGCAAAAGATGGAGGGTCCGGTGACTTGTCTTTCCTTTTTAGGGATTGAAATTGATTCTGTGGCTATGGTGTTTCGGCTTCCTGCAGACAAATTGGGTACTTTGGCGGGTTTGATTGAGGGTTTTTTGGTGGTTGACAAGGTGACTTTGCGGCAGCTCCAGTCCCTCCTGGGTTTGCTTTGCGTGTCGGGTCATGCCTATGGGTCGTGTTTTTTCGCGGCGCCTCTCTTTGGCTACGCGGGGGAGCCGATCCCCTCGGCATCGCATTCGGCTCACAAGATCATTAAAGGCTGACCTGAGGGTGTGGAGGTCCTTTCTGGGTTCTTACAACGGGCACACTTGCTTTATCAATGAGATGGTATCGAACTCGGAGTTGGAATTGTGGTCTGATGTGGCTGGCTCGGGTGGTTTTGGAACGATACTGGGTAAGGAGTGGTGTGCGGCTTCCTGGCCGGAGGAGTGGCGGGTTTTGGGATTGGTTAAGAATCTTACACTGTTGGAGCTATTCCCTACAGTGGTGGCGGTGGAGATTTGGGGAGGACGCTTAGAGAACCGGCATGTTTGTTTTTGGTCGGATAATTTAAGTACGGTGCAGTGTATTAATTGTCTGTCTTCTTCCTCCCTTCCAGTGCTGGCGTTGCTGTGGCATTTGGTGCTTCGTTGTTTGGAGCGGAATATCTATTTCAGGGCCAGACATGTTCCCGGAGTTGACAATCGGATCGCTGATGCTCTTTCTTGCTTTAATTGGCAGGTGTTTCGGGAGTTGCATCCGGAGGCGGCGTTGGATGGGCTGGTATGCCCCCAGTTCCTGTGGCAAGTAGTGGTCAACAGCTGATGTCACTTGTTAGTGCGTCAGTGTCGCCAGCAACGTGGCAGGTGCATGGTAAGGCCTGGGCTGAATGGTTGGCGGTGTGTGGGGCGAGAAATGTAGTTGGGAGGGATGACATTCGCCTGGAGGTGACTGTGGAGTGGTTGCTGAGAATGAGGTCTATGGGGATTTCGGCCCATGTTGCGCGGCGGCGGCTGTCCGGGGTGGCGTTCTATTTCAAATTATGTGGTTGGATGGATGTGACGAAATTATTTGTGGTGCGACAGGCTATGAAAGGATGGCAGAAGGAATATGTGGTGCGGGATAATAGACGGCCTGTTTCTTTCGCGCTGCTTTGCAAGATGATTGATTGTTGTGGGACTGTGTGTTCATCTGAATTTGAGGGCGCTATGGTGGCGGCTAGTTTTTGTTTAGCCTTTTTTGCGGCCCTGAGGGTGGGTGAATTGGTTGCTCCATCCGGTTCTAAAGCTGGGGGTTTGTTGCAGTCGGATGTGGTGTTGGCGAATAATGCTCTTAGAGTACATATTAAGAGGTCGAAAAGGAATCAGTTGGGGGCAGGGGTGTGGTTGCCAATTTTACCGGTGGTTGGAGTAGCTTGCCCAGTTAGGGTGGTGGGCGAGTATATGGCTGTCAGAGCGGGGGGAGTGAATTTTCTCGCGCACGCGGATGGGTCCCCATTTACGAAATTTCAATTTTCCTCAGTTTTGCGTAAATGCCTGAGGCGGGTGGGGGTTGTTCCTAGTGAGTTTGGTACTCATTCTTTTCGGATCGGGGTGGCAATGGAGGCGGCTAGAGCGGGGCTAGCTGAATCCGAAGTTATGCGGATTGGTAGGTGGCGTTCTGCTTGTTTTGCGCGATATATTCGCCCGGATTTGCTGGTGTGATTTAAAAAAAAAAAAAAAAAAAGAAAAGGTTTGGAAGAGAGGGGTTCGGTGGTTGCAGTTGTATGGTGGTTATGTTTTTCTTTTTGTCTTTTTAGGTGCTGTTCGTCCGGTGGTGTGGTTATTGGGCCATTCTTATATTTTCTGGGCGGCGCAGAGAGCGGAACGGAGGCCTGGAGGCCGGAACTTGGGATTCAGGGAAGTAGAGGTTTTTTGGAAACTGTTGCCGGAGGTGGTCGAGGTTTTTTGGCAACTGTTGCCGGAGGTGGTCGATTTGGGTTTCCGGTCCGCTGGTCCGGTAATACTGGTGATTCATGCGGGTGGGAACGACTTATGTGCCCTTCGGCTGATGGAATTAATGGCGCTCATGCGATCTGACATAGCGCGGTTCCCGGCTCTCTTTAGAGAGTTGGTCATCGTGTGGTCGGAGGTTATTCCACGAGTGGTCTGGCACGGGGCTCGTGATGGTGAGGCACTTGAGAGGTGCCGAAAAACGCTGAATGCTCGCATTTCGCGCTTTGTGCGTTCTCGAGGGGGTGTAACGGTCCGTCACCGTCAGCTGGAGGGAGACAACAGGGCATTGATGAGGCCAGATGGCGTGCACTTGACGGATATCGGTTTTGACATATTTTTGTCTGGCATCCAAGACAGGATAAAGCAAGGTTTGTTTTTACTGGGTGGTGGTCGGAGTCCTGTATAATTCGGCCTCCTCCGTGGCGGCAATGTGGAGAACTGAAGCTTGATGGGAGACGATCTGGAGCACGTGCCCTCTGATGTTCAGGGGTTGGCACACGCACAGAAGGAGTGGTTCGGAGGAGGAGTTTATAATTGCCTGTATAATGTGAGCTGTGGCCGACAATCACCCAGTAAAAGAGAGTTCTAAAGTTGAAGGTTGACCGTGTCCTTTGTTATAGGATAAGTTGGGGAGGGGAAGGGCCCGAAGGTAGGTGTTATCCTAAACCCTTTTCCCTGAATACCAGCAGTCCATAGAATTCTATCCGGTCAGGTATTGGAGGTTAGGAGGGGGACATATATCGCGATGCCCTCCATACTCGCCATGTCCTCTCATACTTTACGGTGTTGCAATTACCATTCAAAGTTGCGAAGGCCATGATTTGTTCGAAGAGGCAGGTTTTGTTAACCCTTTGGATTACATCGAGTATCGTAGGGGAATGTACAGACTTCCATTTAGAAGTGATAGCCAATTTGGCAGAAACGAGGATGTGACAGACTAACCCTCTGTAAGCAATGGGCACCTCTGTGATACCGATCAGCAGTAATGCTACGGAGGGGGAGGGGGAACCAAGGGAATACTTCGAGTCTGAAATCTGGGAAATCAGGGAGAAAACCTCTTTCCAGAATGCCTGAATTATCGGGCAGTTCCATAATATGTGGTATAATGTGCCCTTATTGCCACAGCTCCTCCAGCACAGGGGAGAGACAGACGGATATATCATGTGTAGCCTTTCAGGGGTAAAGTACCATCTCAGGGAGGTCTTTACGAATGATTCATATTGGGTCACACAGGTAATATTGCTCGAGACGTACTTAAAAGCTGATTGCCATTGTATAGGTGTAAATTTAGACCCTAAATACCGTTCCCAGGATACGAGAGGCACAGACATAATAAAAGTGTCTTTGCAACTAAGCTGCGAGTATAAGGGGCGAAGGGTTTTTAACTTCCGAGTAGGTAGAGACCAGAGCTCCAGGATCCGCACGTTTGCTGTTGGCAGAGAAGGATTGTCTGCTAAGAAATGTCTAATTCTGAGATATTTGTAGAACTCAACATTGGGGACCTGAAAGGCATGATGTAAGCTTTCAAAGGAGGAAAGGTTGTTATCCTGAAATAGTTGCAGGGTCTCTGTTATACCATATTTGTACCAGGTACCCACCCCCAAATCAGGGATAAGGTAGTCTAATACCACTAATGGGAAAGGGCTTGAGGTAGGGCGGGATCCTTTGGATGTGAGGGCGTGATAACGGACCCAACAATCTACAGCATTGGTAGCAAGAAAGGACAGATCGGGTTTTATATATGAGTTAGTTAGCGAGGCTATCAGTAAAGCTTTCAGATCACCTCCTGGGACCTCCGTGGAATCAATATGAGTCCACTGTTTAGAGAAATCTAGCTTCCACCAACTCTCTAATTGGGCAATTTGTATCGCTAGGTAATAATCATGTATATTAGGAAGACTAATACCGCCCAGTTGTTTCCTGGCCTGTAAAATTTTGGACGCTATTCTGGGTTTCTTACTATGCCATAGGAAAGTATTCAGTAGCTTGTTGCATTGGGAGAAGTAAGATAGTAGAAGTTTTATGGGGAGGACTCTAAATAGGTAAAGGAGTTTAGGCAAGGCAAACATTTGGAAGGTGGCTAACCTACCTAGCCGGGAAATTTCAAATTTATCATATTGTTCTAGATCTTTTTTGAGACTAGATAAGAGAGACGGGTAGTTGGCTGAGTACAGTCTATGAGTTGAGGAGGTAAGGTTAATGCCTAAATATTGAATTTGGTTCAGTTGCCAATCCAAGTCAAATTTTCCTTTTAGGGACACCACTGTTTGGGGGTCTAAATTAAGGGGTAGGGCCTGGGATTTTGAGGAGTTTAGTTTATAGTAGGAGAGTCGACCGAAATATGAGATTGTGTCTAAGGCCGAGGATAGGGAAGAGGTAGGATCGGTAAGCGTGAGTATCACATCATCTGCATATAGGCTCAATATATGAGTGCGATCTGCGATCTTAACGCCCGACACTTTCCCTTCCATCCGTAAGGCTTGAGCAAGGGGTTCAATAGATAATATGAACATGAGAGGGGAAAAGGGGCAGCCCTGTCTGGTCCCATTGGAGATAGTGAAGGGTCTCGAAAGGGACCCATTTACCCACACCCTAGCAGAGGGGTCTTTATACAGGGCCTGGATTGAGGCGAGGATAGGACCTGCTATGCCCATTTTGGCCAATACCGCGAAGGAGAAGGACCAGCAAATGCGGTCGAATGCTTTTTCAGCGTCTAGTGTCACAAACAATGATGGGGTTTTCTTTTTATTAAGGTGAGCGAGTATGTTTAGGACTCTCCTAGAGTTTTCTTGAATTTGACGGCCTTTAACAAATCCGACCTGGTCGGAATGGACTAATAGAGGGATGAGGGGCGCAAGTCTGGTCGATAGGATTCTGGCGAATATCTTTATATCAGTATTTAGGAGGGATATGGGGCGGAAGTTTTTAGGGTCATCAGTTGATTTATTGGGTTTGGGAATGGTCACTATTAATGCTTCAAGCATTTCTTTGGGGAAGAATCCTGTATCCCTGGCTGATTGAAATGACTGAAGCATATATTTGGAGAGCTAATTGAAGAACACCTTATAGTAGGAATTAGATAGGCCATCTGGACCTGGGGCGTTATGTGAAGGTAGTTTCTTAACAATGGCGTGAAGTTCTTCAATGGTCAGGGGGGCATTGAGAGTGTCTAATTGGGCAGTAGTCAGTTTCGTAAGGCCTAACCTATCTAGAAAGGTCTCAATGAGGTCTGTTTGTGGAGGCGTGACTAATTTACGAGGAGACAGATTATAGAGGGAAGCGTAGAAGTCGCCAAATGCGTCAGCTATTTCCGTAGGGGATGCTATTTTCTTCCCTGAGGAAGGGTCTAGTAGGTATGGAATCTTGGACTTAGCTGCTCTTTGTTTTAAACGGTTAGCTAATAAGCGGCCTGCTTTATTATCCTGCGAGTAAAAAGCAGCCTGAGTCCTTTTCAAGCGCAATTCATGCTTATAAAGGAGGCAGGCAGATAACTGAGATCTAAGTGATTTTAGAGTTTCTGAATGGGTAGGAGAAACAGAGGACTTATTGAGTGCTTCAACCGACTTGATTTCCCTTAATAGCTTATCTATCTTCTCTCTACGTTCCCTCTGGAGTCTGCTACCGATTTTGATAAAGACGCCTCTAATGTACGCCTTGTGGGCGCACCACAGGGTGGAGGGATTAGAGACAGAGCCATTGTTTATGCTGAAGAACTCCATCATTGCAGAGTCGAGTTCTTTAGAGAGTACGGGATGATTAATTACATAAGTGTTGTTTCGCCAGGGAGAGTAGGGTTTAGTTAGATGGGATTCTTTGAGTGTCAGAGTGATCGGGGCGTGGTCTGACCATGTGATCGAGCGGATGGACGATGAGATCGTATTAGCGATCACTGATCTACCAGTCAGAAACATGTCTATTCTAGAATATGATTGACCCGCCGCTGAGAAGAAAGAGTAATTCCTTTCGGACCCATGCTGGAGTCTCCAAACATCATATAGGTCCTCTTGCAGAAATAGGGAATTATTAGCTCCAGGGGTATCTCTGGAAGGGGTCGTGGTATCAACCCTTGGGTCTAGAATGGAGTTAAAATCCCCTCCCCAGATCACGTGGCCAGACTGCAGCCGACGTACCCTCGATGCTAGGCGGCGGAGGAAGGATACCTGATGCCTGTTTGGGGCATATATAAAAACCAGAGTGTAATCCACATTGTTAATAGAGCATATCAGGATAATAAATCTGCTGCTAGGGTCCAGAACCGAGGATTTTAAGGAGAAGGCCACAGAATTACTTATGGCCACCAGGACTCCTCTCTGCTTTTTATCATAATGGGACTGGTAAATGTGCGGGAACTTAGGATGATGAATCCTGTGGCCATCAGATTTAAGCAGGTGAGTTTCAGTGGCACAGAAAACGTCACACTTCAGTTCGCTAATATCCCTCCATAGCATAGATCTTTTGAAGGGGCTGTTCAGCCCTTTAACACTCAAAGCGGCAATTTTGAGAACCATGATGAGGGAGGGAAAGGAAGATCTTTAAAGTAGAACTTACATATAGAAAGGAGGAGTAGGACTGGCCCCAAAACACAGAATCTCGGCTCTGGACCCGGCGGTTCCCTGTCCATTGGTACTTGAGGAGGATGAAAAAAGGAAACATTAAAATAACAGAAACATGGGATGGGGAGTAAGAACAAGAAAAGGGGTAAAACAATAGTCATGAAAAGACGCCTGATATCCATCAGGCACTATGATGTGGGCTTGTGAGGCGGTTTCTACCCGATCAACCGCACCGAGCCCAAACAATGAGAGAGAACCTTAGAACAAGTTGGCAGGTCACTATTCAGCGATGTGGCTTACGCCTGGATGAGACTGTCTGCCAGTCCATTGCGATTGGTCCCGGGCCTTTTGATTGAAGGTCAGGGGGTTCTGTCATGGAGATGTTCCAGTCCGCCAGGAGTTTCCGTCCTAGGTCCAGGGAATGCACTGCGTGCAGCGTGCCCTGATGTTGGATCAGAACCTTGGTGGGGAAGCCCCAGCGATAAGGTATGTTATGGTCCCGTAAAGCAGCAGTGAAAGGGGCCAAGATTCTTCTTTGCTGAAGAGTAGGGGCAGATAGGTCGGCAAAAATTTTGACCCCTTCATATGGGGCTGACAGGGAGCCTTTCTTCCTAGAGGCGCTCATGAGCAGTTATTTAACGTGGAAGAAATGGACCCAAGCTAAGACATCTCTGGGGACGGAATCTGGAAGGTGTTTCGGCCGGGCTACCCTGTGAGCCCTGTCCAAAGTAAGATCCTTGTCGCCCACGTTTGGCAGAAGAGATCTCATTAGGGCCAGAATATAGGCTTCCAGCTCCTTTGGCGGGATATCCTCTGGTATGCCTCTAAGTTTAATGTTATTGCGGCGGGACCTGTCCTCTAGGTCCACCACCTTATTCTTAAGTCTTTGAACTTCAGAGGTCAGCTCCTCGTGTGCATCTACCAGATGATTGTGTGATGCCGCGAAGTCCCCCATTTTAGATTCAAGATGTCTGCCTCTGCTATGGAGGCTTGCAGGGGGGACAGCAGGGCTGCAAGTTCACTGTGCATGGAGCGGCTGAAAACCACCAGCATTTCTTTTATCATGCTGCCGGTAGCTAAATCGTCGGTTGTAGGATAGTCTATTAGAGACGGGGTATCCCGTTCACTCACCCCTGCTGGTCTTAGCGTGTCTCCGTGGAGCCGCGGCTTTTGTTTTGGTGGGCTCTGGCAGGGGGAGTCGTCTTCTCTGTCCCGGGAGCTGAAGGAGTTGTGTCGGGCAGACGAGCACGTCTCCGGTTGGGTCAGAGGGGACTTGACTGGAGGAGATAAACGTGTCGGGGAAGACTGGGAGGCGAACAGGCTCCTTTGCTGGGGTGGAGTGATAGCTGGTGAAACTGGATCCACAGAGCCCAAAGAGCGCGTGGAGGCCGGCGAGCCCGCGCCATCTTGATTCCTCAGTCTTTCCACAAAGAAGTCCAGCTTCCCTTGCTTCTTGACCGATCTCTTGCCTCTCGTCATCATGGGAGCCAGGAGGGAGGCTTGTGCTGCAAAATCAGCGGTCTGAGGCAGGTGCCAACTCGCTATAGCTATACAGTTGATAGGTAGGGCTCGGGAGCTCACAGCTCAGGCGGCCATCTCTTTTGGCTGGCAAACCACGTCCCCTGGTTAATTTTAATGAACGTGAGCTTGTCCACGTTGGCTGTGGACAGGCGGCTGCGTCTGTCTGTAATGACGCCTCATGCCGTGCTAAATACACGTTCAGAGAGTACACTGGCTGCAGGGAAGGCCAGCACCTCCAAGGCATACAGGGCAAGCTCTGGCCATGTGGACAATTTGGAGACCCAGAAGTTGAATGGGGCAGAACCATCAGTCAGTACGTGTAGTCGTGTGCACAGGTACTGTTCCACCATGTTGGTCAAATGCTGCCTCCTGCTAACACGCTCCATATCAGCAGTTGGTGCATGTTGTTGCTGCGAGGTGACAAAGCTTTTCCACATGTCGGCCATGCTAACCCTGCCTTCTGAGGTGCTGGCACTGACACAGCTGCATTGGCGACCTCTCCCTCCTCCCCTATCTTCGCTTTGTGCTTCCACTTGTCCCCCGGCGTCAGTCGGGAATGCTCTCAGGAGCGCCTCTACCAGCGTGAGCCTGTAGTCGCGTATCTTCCTATCACGCTCCAGTGAGGGAATTAAGGACGGCACATTGTCTTTGTAACGGGGATCCAGCAGGGTGGCCACACAGTAGTCAGCACATGTTAAAATGTGGGCAACACTGCAGTTGTTGTGCAGGCACTGCAGCATGTAGTTGCTCATGTGTGCCAGGCTGCCAAGAGGTAAGGACAAGCTGTCCTCTGTGGGAGGCGTATCGTCTGTATCCTCCGTATCCCCCCAGCCACGCACCAGTGATGGGCACGAGCTGCGTTGGGTGCCACCCTGCTGTGAACATGCTTCATCCTCCTCCTCCTCCTCAAGTAGTGGGCCCTAGCTAGCCAAATTTGTACCTGGCCTCTGCTGTTGCAAAAAAACTCCCTCTGAGGCACTTCTAAAAGACTGGCCTGAAAGTCTTAGAAATGACCCCTCTTCCTATTCCTCCTCCTCCTCCGCCTGGCCCACATCCTCTTCCATCATCGCCCTAAGTGTTTTCTCAAGGAGACATAGAAGTGGTATTGTAACGCTAATAATGGCGTCATCACCACTAGCCATGTTGGTGGAGTACTCGAAACAGTGCAACAGGGAACACGGGTCTCGCATGGAGGCCCAGTCATTGGTGGTGAAGTGGTGCTGTTCCGCAGTGCGACTCACCCGTGTGTGCTGCAGCTGAACCTCCACTATGGCCTGCTGCTGCTCGCACAGTCACTCCAGCATGTGTAAGGTGGAGTTCCACCTGGTGGGCACGTCGCATATGAGGCGGTGAGCGGGAAGGCCGAAGTTACGCTGTAGCACAGACAGGCGAGCGACGGCAGGATGAGAACGCCGTAAGCGCGCACGGATGGCCCGCACTTTATGCAGCAGCTCAGACATCTTGGGGTAGTTGTGAATGAATTTCTGCACCACCAAATTCAGCACATACGCCAGGCAAGGAATGTGCGTTAAACCGGCTAGTCCAAGAGCTGCAACGCGATTTCGCCCATTATCGCACACCACCAGGCCGGGCTTGAGGCTCACTGGCAGAAACCACTCGTCGGTCTGTTGTTCTATACCCCGCCACAACTCCTGCGCGGTGTGGGGCCTGTCCCCCAAAAACATCAGTTTCAGAACGGCCTGCTGACGTTTACCCCTGGCTGTGCTGAAGTTGGTGGTGAAGGTCTGTCGCTGACTGGATGAGGAGGTGGTAGAAGAGGAGGAGGAAGCTGAGTAGGAGGAGGAGGCAACAGGAGGCAAAGGATGATGCTCTGCGATACTTGGCAGCGGAAGGACGTGCGCCAAACAACTCTCCACCTGGGGCCCAGCCGCCACTATATTTACCCAGTGTGCAGTTAGGGAGATATAGCGTCCCTAGCCGTGCTTACTTGTCCACGTATCTCTGGTTAGGTGGACCTTGCCACAGATGGCGTTGCGCAGTGCCCACTTGATTTTATCCGATACTTGGTTGTGCAGGGAAGGCACGGCTCTCCTGGAGAAGTAGTGGCGGCTGGGAACGACGTAATGTGGGACAGCAAGCGACATGAGCTGTTTGAAGCTGTCTGTCTCCACCAGCCTGAATGACAGCATTTCAAAGGCCAGTAGTTTAGCAATGCTGGCATTCAGGGCCAGAGATCAAGGGTGGCTAGGTGGGAATTTGGGCTTTCTCTCCAAAGTTTGGGAGATGAAGAGCTGAACGCTTCCGTGTGACATGGTGAAGATGCTTGGTGATGGAGGTGGTGGTGTTAGTGGCACATCCTCTGTTTGCTGGGTGGCAGGTGCCAACGTTCCTCCAGAGGCGGAGGAAGAGGCCGAGGCAGCAGCAGAAGAGGGAGCAGGAGGAGCTGCAGTAAGCCAGATTGGAATAATGCACTCTGACGCTATAATATGCAATGGCTGGGTCAGGTGTAAGTGATAGTCAATAGTTTTGTTCGTGACACAAATTCCAGCGTGCGCAGGGTAAAGTCACAGGGCCCTTTAAGGTGTTTCAACTCACGTACCAGGTTAGGAATGCCAGAGTGGTGTAATGTCTCTGTATGGTAATTGCATTAGTGTCAACGGCGTCTCCTACCTTGGTACGGCTAGACTCCTGGATCCTGGCTCACTTGCAATAAAGTTAGTGTTGCTAGTAGGAGTAATTGAGGGATTTGCAGCAATAATTGAGATCCAGACTTGGAATAAAGTTCAAACTGGTCTTTACTTGATGCAGCAGTAAGCCATGTGAGATACAGCAATAGTCTGAAGTCCCAGCAGGTATTGGCAATGTGTGGCAGAAATCTATCTTCTGCTTCTATCATGTGCCTGGAGCTCTCTGCAGGATAAGTCGTCTGCTTGTGGCTCTGTGATGTGGCAGGAATTTATATCTATTGCGCTGTCTTCTGCTGTATTGGGGACTGACTAGCTGAGGAGGAATTTGGCTTCTCCTGGTCTCTGGACGGTACTCACAGTTGTGCTCATAGGGTATGGTTCTTCCTGGAGTTCTGGAGGTGGCTGCTTGCTCTCCACCAGCTGAGGCTGAAGGGCTCAGGCTGGGAATGATGATCTTTTGTCTCAGCCGAGACAAGATTCTGGTTTGGAATCCCTAGAACTGGGAGCTCTTACAAGCACAGCCTTCCCCTAGCTGGTGGGGGGGGGGGGGGGGGGGGGGGCTGGCACACACTAACTCTAACTTCCTTTCCTCCCCATGAGGCAGGATGTGGGAACATTCAACACCTCCTCAAAGAGGCAGGAGCTAAACTTTAATGTACTATTCCAGTCTAGAAACACTAAACTGAACTAAGTCCCTGGTAACACATTGCTGCCATCTGCTGGTGAACAAGGAATTGACAGCAATATTCATGTAACAGGGCTTTGAATGCACATTTGTGAGGAGGGGGGGCTGGCACACACCAACTCTAACTTCCTTTCCTCCCCATGAGGCAGGATGTGGGAACATTCCACACCTCCTCAAAGAGGCAGGAGCTAAACTTTAATGTACTATTCCAGTCTAGAAACACTAAACTGAACTAAGTACCTGGTAACACATTGCTGCCATCTGCTGGTGAACAAGGAATTGACAGCAATATTCATGTAACAGGGCTTTGAATGCACATTTGTGAGGAAATTACATGAAATTACACAAGATGACAGTATAAATACACTTAACAGGTTGTAGCGGGGTGTCATGGAACCATGAACCAGACGTACAACAAGAGATAAGTGGAAATAAGAAGGCTTTATTGCAAATCAAGCCGTAAGCAAAAGTCCAAGCGGATGGCTAAACCGAAGCAGGGTCTTGCGTAGACAGGGGTCAGGAACTAGAAGGGTAGTCAGACGAAGCCTGGATCAGGAACCAGCAGGGTAGTCAGACGAAGCCAGGATCAGGAACCAACGGGGTAGTCAGACGAAGCCAGGATCAGGAACCAACGGGGTAGTCAGACGAGGCCAGGATCAGGAACCAGAAGCAGCAGCAGTCTTAGAAGCATGTGAACACAGGAGGACCAAGCAAGGAACTGAAGCCACAGACCTCCTATATATATGAGCTAGGCATCCAGCTCCTCCCAGTGGGAAGGAGAAGCCGCAGGGTGGGAGGCTACAAGAAACCCAGAAACCAAGATGGCCGCCAGCACATGTCAAACGAAGGAGAACAGTGAGAAGGTAAGACCATGACAGTACCTCCCCCTCAAGGGCCCCTCCTCCGCGGAGTAAGGAACGGTTTCTGAGGGAAGCGTGCGTGGAAGGCTCGGAGCAAAGCAGGAGCATGGACATCTGCGGAGGGAACCCAGGAACGCTCCTCTGGACCATAACCACGCCAATGGACCAAAAACTGCAACCGACCGCGGACCAGGCGTGAGTCCAGGATATTGCTCACCTCATATTCCTCACGATTGCCCACTTGGACCGGACAGGGCCGAGGAACCGAGGAAGTGAAACGATTACACACCAATGGCTTCAACAGGGAGACATGAAACACGTTGGAGATCCGCATGCCAGGAGGAAGCGCAAGGGCATAGGCTACCGGGTTTACCCTGCGAAGCACTCGGAAGGGACCAACAAAGCGAGGAGCCATCTTGGGAGTGGGCACTCGAAGGTTGAGGTTGCGGGTGGACAACCATACACGGTCTCCGACCTGGTAGGAAGGAGCGGGCGCTCGTCTGCGATCAGCCTGGAGTCTCTGGCGCTGCGCAGAGACCTCAAGGGACCTCTGGATCTGTACCCAAGAAGCACGTAGGACGGAAAGGTGATCCTCCACAGCCGGAATATCCTGGGGAGAGAATACCTCCGGTAACACGGCAGGTTGGAACCCATAATTGGCCATGAAGGGAGACGTCCCAGAGGAAGAGTTCACCGCCGTGTTCCTGGCAAACTCAGCCCAAGGCAGGAGGTCAACCCAATTGTCTTGGTGATCGGAGACATAGCAACGAAGGAATTGCTCCAAGGCCTGATTGGATCGTTCTGCGGCCCCATTGGACTGAGGGTGGTAGGCCGAGGAGAAAGAGAGATGAATCCCCAACTGGGAGCAAAAGGCGCGCCAGAACCTGGACACAAACTGACTCCCCCGATCCCACACAATCTCCTTGGGCAAACCGTGCAACCGGAAGACCTCCCTGGCAAAAATCGTGGCCAACTCTTGTGCAGAGGGTAACTTCTTGAGAGGAACACAGTGGCACATTTTGGAAAACCGATCCACAATCATGAGAATGACCGTATGGCCTCGGGATGCAGGGAGGTCCACAATGAAATCAATCCCCAGGTGTGACCATGGGCGCTCCCCGGTGGCTATGGGTTGCAAAAGGCCCAACGGAAGGTGCCGAGGGGACTTACTCTGGGCACAAACGGAGCATGCCGCTACATATGCGGCGATGTCGGAACGTAGAGAAGGCCACCAGAACAGACGTGAAACAGCCCAGGACAGCTGATTCTTACCAGGATGCCCCGCGGCTTTGGAGTTATGGTAGGTTCGCAACAACCGAGTGCGCAACTCCTCAGGCACAAAACACCTGCCGTTGGGTCTCCCAGAGGGAGCACCAGATTGAGCCACCAAAATCTGCTCACCCAGGGGAGAGGTCAGGCTGGTGCGAATGGCGGCCAGGATCTGATTCGGAGGTATGACCGAAGTCGGAATCGACTCCTCCCCGGACAGCTCGGAGTACTGCCGTGATAAGGCATCCGCTCTGATGTTCTTGGAACCGGGTAGGTAGGAGACCACGTAATTAAAACGTGACAAGAACAGAGCCCATCTGGCCTGACGTGGTGTCAATCTCTTGGCCTCAGAAAGGTAGGTCAGATTCTTGTGGTCCGTCAGGATGAGAACCGGAACCACCGAACCCTCGAGCAAGTGCCTCCATTCTTTAAGGGCCTGCACGATGGCCAATAACTCCCTGTCACCAATCTGATAGTTGCACTCCGCGGAAGACAGTTTCCGGGAGTAAAACCCACAGGGAAGCAGAGGACCCTCTGGTGTTCTACGCTGAGACAGAAGGGCGCCTACTCCCGTCTCAGACGCGTCCACCTCGAGGACAAAGGGCAACCCAGGGTTGGGATGCGACAGAATCGGAGCCGACACAAAGGCGGACTTTAGAGCCTCAAAAGCTCGGATGGCCTCGAGCGGCCAGACCTGGAAATTACTGCCCTTCCTGGTCAGATCCGTGAGAGGCTTGGCTAGCATAGAAAAGTCCCTGATGAACTTCCGACAATAATTGGCAAAGCCCAAAAAGCGCTGCAGGGCACGGAGACCACTGGGCTGGGGCCACTGTAAGACAGCCGAAACCTTCTCAGGATCCATGGAGAACCCCTCAGCGGAAATGATGTAACCTAAGAAGGTTACCTGGGATCGGTGAAATTCGCATTTCTCAAGCTTACCGAACAGCCTGTTCTCTCGTAACCGTTGCAACACTCGTCTGACATCCATAATGTGGGCCTCCATGGATTCAGAATATACCAAGATGTCATCCAAATAGACCACCACACACTGCTGCAACAGGTCACGGAAAACATCGTTGATGAATTCCTGGAAGACTGCGGGCGCATTGCACAACCCAAAGGGCATAACCAAGGATTCATAATGACCGGTCCTGGTGTTAAACGCGGTCTTCCACTCATCGCCCGCCTTGATCCTTACCAGGTTATATGCCGCCCTCAGGTCGAGTTTGGTAAAGACCGTGGCCCCTTTGAGGCGATCGAACAGCTCGGAAATCAAGGGTATCGGGTAAGCGTTCTTGATCGTGATGCGATTGAGACCCCTGTAATCGATGCAAGGCCTCAACTCACCGCCCTTCTTTTTCACAAAGAAAAATCCAGCCCCTGCCGGGGACGAGGATTTGCGAATGTGTCCGCGTGAAAGCGCCTCCCTCACGTACTCCTCCATGGCCTCATTCTCCGCTACCGACAGTGGATAGACTTTGCCACGAGGAGGAACGGCACCAGATTGTAACTCTATGGCACAATCGTATGGGCGGTGCGGAGGTAGGGCAACCGCGCGCACCTTATCGAATACATCCCGGTACTCTTCGTATTCAGGAGGCAACAGAGAGTCAGAGGAAGTACACAGCAACTTGACAGGCCCATGGATGCAACTAGCCCCACACTGCGGTGACCACGAGAGGATCTCGGCCGATCTCCAATCGAAAGTCGGATTATGCTTCTGGAGCCAGGGGTACCCCAAGACCACCGGGTAGTGTGGAGACGAAATCACCTGGAAACAGACCGACTCTCTGTGAACGGCACCAATGGCTATCCCCACTGGAAGGGTCTCATGAGTCACGTGTGGCGGCAGAAGGGGTCTGCCGTCTATCGCCTCAAGAGCCAGTGGGGAACCTCGAGGCTGCAGAGGAATGGAATTGGCGGCAGCAAACACACTATCAATGAACAAACCACCAGCACCAGAGTCCACCAACGCCTGGGTCGTCACCGAGCCCCCGACCCAGGAGAGGACAACAGTGATCAGTGGTTTGTCAACACGGGAAACCGGGGACGAGGAGACTCCACCCAAGATCTGCCCCCGACAGGATCTCAGGTGCGAGCGTTTCCCGGACGGTTCGGACATGCCAACCGAAAATGCCCACCGAGACCACAGTACATGCATCGGCCCTCGCGTCTCCGGAGTACCCTCTCCCCCTCGGACAGGCGAGCAAACCCCAGCTGCATGGGTTCACCCCCAGACAAGTCATCCCCAGGAGGCGTGGGAGGAGAGGGAGGCACGGGTGGGACAGCAAACGTAGGCGCCAATCTGTTAGAAGACCTCCGCAGGCTCTCCTTAAAGGAAGGCCTCTCCCTGAGTCTGGTGTCAATCAAAATCAGGAAAGAAATAAGAGACTCGAGCTCCACTGGTAGGTCCTTAGCTGCAACCTCATCCTTCAAGGCATCCGAGAGACCATGAGAGAAAGCAGCGACCAGAGCCTCATTATTCCAGCCCACCTCTGCTGCCAGGGTACGAAACTCAATGGCGTATTCAGCTACGGATCGTGAACCCTGTCTGATGGACATAAGGAGCTTCGCAGCAGAGGCAGCACGAGCCGGCACATCGAATACCTTCCGAAGAGAAGCAACAAAACCGGAAAACTCGGCAACCACCGGATTGTTGTTCTCCCATAAAGGGCTGGCCCAGGCCAAGGCCTTGTCCGAGAGCAGCGAGATCAAGAAGCCCACCTTTGATCTCTCAGTAGGAAAGGCATGTGGCAGCAACTCGAAATAAATGCCCACCTGGTTAAGGAAACCTCGGCACTGAGTTGGCTCTCCCCCAAAGCGCTGTGGAAGGGGGGCAGAACCGGTCATACCCCGAGACACCGCAGGCGCAGCAACAGGTGTCGGGGTAGACTCTTGCGCAACAACCGGAGCGGCAGTAGGAGCGGGCCCAGGAGTGACAACCGACCCATCGGCAACGGAAGCGAAATGAGCCGTGCGTTCAAGCAGGGTTTGCAACGCCACAGCGAACCAACCCAACAGGTGATCCTGCTGATCAAGTCTGGCAACCAGCGTAGGTAGCGAGGATGGCCCTGTACTGTCAAAATTCATGGCTTGGTCCTAATGTCATGGAACCATGAACCAGACGTACAACAAGCGATAAGTGGAAATAAGAAGGCTTTATTGCAAATCAAGCCGTAAGCAAAAGTCCAAGCGGATGGCTAAACCGAAGCAGGGTCTTGCGTAGACAGGGGTCAGGAACTAGAAGGGTAGTCAGACGAAGCCTGGATCAGGAACCAGCAGGGTAGTCAGACGAAGCCAGGATCAGGAACCAACGGGGTAGTCAGACGAAGCCAGGATCAGGAACCAACGGGGTAGTCAGACGAGGCCAGGATCAGGAACCAGAAGCAGCAGCAGTCTTAGAAGCATGTGAACACAGGAGGACCAAGCAAGGAACTGAAGCCACAAACCTCCTATATATATGAGCTAGGCATCCAGCTCCTCCCAGTGGGAAGGAGAAGCCGCAGGGTGGGAGGCTACAAGAAACCCAGAAACCAAGATGGCCGCCAGCACATGTCAAACGAAGGAGAACAGTGAGAAGGTAAGACCATGACACGGGGTAAAAGAGTTTTGTAACATAACTCTAGGATGTTACAGGGCCTGAGCCCTTTCTTGGTTTTGAAGGTGCTTACTCCACTGCAGCCCGTGTCTCGCATGAAGATGCCTGGTCATGCAGGTTGTGCTAAGGTTCCGAACGTTAATGCCTCGCTACAGGCTCTGATGGCACAGCGTGCAAACCACTCTGGTCTTGTCATAAGCAGATTGTGTGAAGAAGTGCCATGCCAGGGAACTCCTTGAAGCTGCCTTTGGTGTGCTCGGTCCCTGGGGGTGGTGGGCAGTAGCAGGCGAAATGTCTTTGCCACGGCTGCTCTGCTTTTGCATCCTGTTCCCTCTTTTGCCTTGCCCGCGCTGTTGGATCGGTCTCACTACTGCCTCTTCCTCTGAACTCTAAAAGTCAGTGGCACGACCTTCATTCCATGTGGGGTCTAGGACCTCATCGTCCCCTGCATCGTCTTCTACCCAGTCTTCCTCCCGGACCTCCTTTTCGGTCTGCACACCGCAGAAAGACGCAGAAGCTGGCACCTGTGTTTCGTCATCATCAGAGACGTGCTGAGGTGGTATTCCCATGTTCTCATCAGGAAACATAAGTGGCTGTGCGTCAGTGCATTTTATGTCTTCCACCCCTGGGGAAGGACTAGGTGGATGCCCTTGGGAAACCCTGCCAGCAGAGTCTTCAAACAGCATAAGAGACTGCTGCATGACTTGAGGGTCAGACAGGTTCCCTGATATGCATGGAGGTGATGTGACAGACTGATGGGCACATGGGTTTCAGTGTGCTTTCTGCAGAAGACTGGGTGGGAGATAATGTGAATATGCTGGATCCACTGTCGACCACCCAATCGACTATTGCCTGTACTTGCTCAGGGCTTACCATCCTTAGAATGGCATTAGGCCTGACCAAATATCTCTGGAGATTCTGGCGCCTACTGGGAACCAAAGTAGTTGGTTCACTAGGACGTGTAGCTGGGCCCGAACGGCCACGTCCTCTCCCTGCAGCCTAAATAGGTTCAGACACACACAGATAGTGTCACAGCGGTGTATATGGGCTGGTTAATATGACAGATTCTCAGCAAAATAGCTTTAGTTCAGCTACTTCTAAATAGGTTCGGTCACACACAGATAGTGTCACAGCGGTGTATATGGGCTGGTTAATATGACAGATTCCCAGCAAAATAGATTTAATTCAGCTACTTCTAAATAGGTTAGGTCACACACAGATAGTGTCACAGCGGTGTATATGGGCTGGTTAATATGACAGATTCTCAGCAAAATAGCTTTAGTTCAGCTACTTCTAAATCGGTTCGGTCACACACAGATAGTGTCACAGCGGTGTATATGGGCTGGTTAATATGACAGATTCCCAGCAAAATAGATTTATTTCAGCTACTTCTAAATAGGTTCGGTCACACACAGATAGTGTGATAGCGGTGTATATGGGCTGGTTAATATGACAGATTCTCAGCAAAAGAGCTTTAGTTCAGCTACTTTTAAATGGGTTCAGTCACACACAGATAGTGTCACAGCGGTGTATATGGGCTGGTTAATATGACAGATTCTCAGCAAAATAGCTTTAGTTCAGCTACTTTTAAATGGGTACGTCACACACAGATTGTGTCACAGCGGTTTTTATGGGCTGGTTAATACGACAGATTCCCAGCAAAATAGATTTATTTCAGCTACTTCTAAATAGGTTCAGTCACACACAGATAGTGTCACAGCTGTGTATATGGGCTGGTTAATATGACAGATTCTCAGCAAAATATATTTAATTCAGCTACTTCTAAATGGGTATGGTCACACACAGATAGTGTCACAGCGGTGTATATGGGCTGGTTAATATGACAGATTCTCAGCAAAATAGCTTTAGTTCAGTTACTTATAAATAGGTTTGGTCACACACAGATAGTGTCACAGCGGTGTATATGGGCTGTTTAAAATTATAGATTCCCAGCAAAATAGCTTTAGTTCAGCTACTTCAAAATTGGTTCTGTTACACACAGATTGGGTCAAAGCGGTATGGCCTGAAGACAAGCGTCAGATCATGCAATGATGTGCTGGTGCACTGCAATTGCGGTAAAATGGCTGCCGATGACCACTGAAAAAAGTATTATAACCGAAATAATCCTCAACAAAAATGAGAAAATCATGCATGAGTGCAAAACTCAATAAATCCAATAACAAGAACACACATATACATAAAGGACACCAAATAGACAATAATAAATATAGTAGATATGAAGCAGTAATGTGGTGGCGCTACGAATTAGCGCCCCACCAAGGCTACACCGGATCACTGTACCCCCTTAGTGCACCCCTCCTAATGGCCTGAAATTGCTGTACAGAGATAACATATCTCACCCACAGGTCAAAGGAAAACGTGTGCTAAAGTAGTCATGCAGGTGATATCATGCCAGCCAAATTATAATGGTTAATGGACATAGTGTATGAATATAACATCCAAGACATCAGACACATGTGTGTGCCACATCCATCCAACACACAAGTAACCACAACAGGCATGTAAAACATCAATCTGAAAATAATGGGGAACCAACCTTAGAGCCTTGGTGAGCGCACCCCGACGCGCGTTTCACTCAGCTTTTTCAAAGGGGCGTGTCTATCCTGCCTACATACTCATCTTAACCACTTCAGCCCCGCTAGCTAAAACCCCCTTCATGACCAGGCCACTTTTTACACTTCTGCACTACACTACTTTCACCATTTATCGCTCGGTCATGCAACTTACCACCCAAATGAATTTTACCTCCTTTTCTTCTCACTAATAGAGCTTTCATTTGGTGGTATTTCATTGCTGCTGACATTTTTACTTTTTTGTTATTAATCGAAATTTAACTATTTTTTTGCAAAAAAATGACATTTTTCACTTTCAGCTGTAAAATTTTGCAAAAAAAACGACATCCATATATACATTTTTCGCTAAATTTATTGTTCTACATGTCTTTGATAAAAAAAAATGTTTGGGCAAAAAAAAAAATGGTTTGGGTAAAAGTTTTAGCGTTTACAAACTATGGTACAAAAATGTGAATTTCCGCTTTTTGAAGCAGCTCTGATTTTTCTGAGCACTTGTCATGTTTCCTGAGGTTCTACAATGCCCAAACAGTACAAACACCCCACAAATTACCCCATTTCGGAAAGTAGACACCCTAAGGTATTCGCTGATGGGCATAGTGAGTTCATAGAACTTTTTATTTTTTGTCACAAGTTAGCGGAAAATGATGATTTTTAAAAAAAAAAATTTTTCTTACAAAGTCTCATATTCCAATAACTTGCGACAAAAAATTAAAAATTCTAGGAACTCGCCATGCCCCTCACGGAATACCTTGGGGTGTCTTCTTTCAAAAATGGGGTCACTTGTGGCGTAGTTATACTGCCCTGGCAATTTAGGGGCCCAAATGTGTGAGAAGAACTTTGCAATCAAAATGTGTAAAAAATGGCCTGCGAAATCCGAAAGGTGCACTTTGGAATATGTGCCCCTTTGCCCACCTAGGCTGCAATAAAGTGTCCCACATCTGGTATCGCCGTACTCAGGAGAAGTTGGGGAATGTGTTTTGGGGTGTCATTTTACAGATACCCATGCTGGGTGAGAGAAATATTTTGGCAAAAGACAACTTTTCCAATTTTTTTATACAAAGTTGGCATTTGACCAAGATATTTCTCTCACCCAGCATGGTTGAGATTAAAAATTCTAAGAACTCGCCATGCCCCTCATGGAATATCTTGGGGTGTCTTCTTTCCAAAATGGGGTCACTTGTGGCGTAGTTATACTGCCCTGGCAATTTAGGGGCCCATATGTGTGAGAAGTACCTTGCAATCAAAATGTGTAAAAAATGGCCTGCGAAATCCGAAAGGTGCTCTTTGGAATGTGTGCCCCTTTGCCCACCTAGGCTGCAAAAAAGTGTCACACATCTGGTATCGCCGTACTCAGGAGAAGTTGGGGAATGTGTTTTGGGGTGTAATTTTACATATAACCATGCTGGGTGAGAGAAATATCTTGGCAAAAGACAACTTTTCCCATTTTTTTATACAAAGTTGGCATTTGACCAAGATATTTATCTCACCCAGCATGGGTATATGTAAAATGACACCCCAAAACACATTCCCCAACTTCTCCTGAGTACGGCGATACCAGATGTGTCACACTTTTTTGCAGCCTAGATGCGCAAAGGTGCCCAAATTGCTTTTAGGAGGGCATTTTTAGACATTTGGATCCCAGACTTCTTCTCACGCTTTAGGGCCCCTAACATGCCAGAGCAGTATAAATACCCCACATGTGACCCCATTTTGGAAAGAAGACACCCCAAGGAATTCCGTAATTTTTTTTTTTTGGCACAAGTTAGCGGAAATTGATTTTTTTTGTATTTTCTCACAAAGTCTCCCTTTCCGCTAACTTGGGACAAAAATTTCAATCTTTCATGGACTCAATATGCCCCTCACGGAATACCTTGGGGTGTCTTCTTTCCGAAATGGGGTCACATGTGGGGTATTTATACTGCCCTGGCATTTTAGGGGCCCTAAAGCGTGAGAAGAAGTCTGGAATATAAATGTCTAAAAAATGTTTACGCATTTGGATTCCGTGAGGGGTATGGTGAGTTCATGTGAGATTTTATTTTTTGACACAAGTTAGTGCAATATGAGACTTAGTAAGAAAAAACAAAAACAAAAACAAACAAAAAATTTCCGCTAACTTGTGCCCAAAAAAATGTCTGAATGGAGCCTTACAGGGGGTGATCAATGACAGGGGGGTGATCAGGGAGTCTATATGGGGTGATCACCCCCCTGTCATTGATCACCCCCCTGTCATTGATCACCCCCCTGTAAGGCTCCATTCAGACGTCCGTATGATTTTTTACGGATCTACGGATACATGGATCGGATCCGCAAAACACATGCGGACGTCTGAATGGAGCCTTACAGGGGGGTGATCAATGACAGAGGGGTGATCACCCATATAGACTCCCTGATCACCTCCGTCATTGATCACCCCCTTGTAAGGCTCCATTTAGACGTCCGTATGATTTTTTACGGATCCACGGATACATGGATCGGATCCGCAAAACACATGCGGATGTCTGAATGGAGCCTTACAGGGGGGTGATCAATGACAGAGGGGTGATCACCCATATAGACTCCCTGATCACCCCCCTGTAAGGCTCCATTCAAACGTCCGTATGATTTTTTACGGATCCACGGATACATGGATCGGATCCGCAAAACATATGCGGACGTCTGAATGGAGCCTTACAGGGGGGGTGATCAATGACAGAGGGGTGATCACCCATACAGACTCCCTGATCACCCCCCGTAAGGCTCCATTCAGACGTCCGTATGATTTTTTTACGGATACATGGATCGGATCCGCAAAACACATGCGGACGTCTGAATGGAGCCTTACAGGGGGGGTGATCAAATAAAATTTGAACAATAAAAGCCATTCACAGTCTCTGGCTATGCATAATTTTATTGTTCAAATATGCACATATATCTGATCATGTATAAGTTCCCAGTCCGATCAGGTGGTGTTTCCCTCCCCGAACCCCCGAGCACTA
The DNA here is from genome assembly GCF_014858855.1 of Bufo gargarizans. NCBI lineage: Eukaryota > Metazoa > Chordata > Amphibia > Anura > Bufonidae > Bufo > Bufo gargarizans. Next base: position 305,994,609 of record NC_058082.1, on the reverse strand, counting down.
CGGTGCTCGATCAACACTATTCTTTATGTTTCATTTGTCTAGCACTTAAAAAACTATCTACTCGCATCTGTCTTTTTATTTCCTTGTGCTCTCAGATTTCCTGGAAAACTGTTGCAAGATGATACCAGTGTTTAATGAAGAAGCTGTATGAAGGAAAGATTAGTATTTTTATATACTCACAGTAAACTTTATGCAAATATTATAATACTAAACAACACTTTGACTTTACTAGTAAATTAATAGTAAATTTAAGATTTTTGTATGATTGCCTGAGTATTTTGGTAATATTTCAAGAGCTATTTGAAGATCTTTACACACTATATTGGAAATATAATTTCAATTGTCTGGGTCTTCTCTGTTAGGCAATTCTATGTACAGAGATCTCAAAACCTAGTACGGGCACCACCCTGTTTCCCAGTATGCGTGCAGCCAACACCAGGCAACAACAGACAGCTGTCATAAATACATCAATAAATAATTCTTCTGCTTCCCCCAAACAGTATATTATCGAACTGTCTGCCAGCAGCCACCACTAGAGGGTGCTCAGTGCATATCAATTTTTACAGCTTCCATTTATATCAATGGATGCCGTAAATAATTGTAATGCAGCAGGTGTGGACCCACTGTTTCCCTAAACATAGTTGGCTTAGGGCTACACCTGAGGGTGTTATCTTAGTGGTCTTACTGGTCCCCTTTTTTACTCTGATAAAAGGATCTGGTGTGCAATAAACCACCAGGTTGCTACCTCTTGGAGTAGTCTCCATTCAGTGACGGCTGACCCAGGTGGGTCAAGAGACAAAGGCACATGACACAAAGGGAACAGGCAGATTCATGGTCAGTAGACATTTCGAGGTCAAGGCAGGCAGAGTCATTCTGGTTAACAGGTCAAATGTCACTGCAAGCAGCACAGAGTTAGTAGAATAAAGAAGCCATCAGGGCAGGTGGAACTGGTTCAATACGATAAATGGACAGATGTCAGGTACGGAAGATCAAACAGTAACAAACACCTTTGTACGGACTAGCAAGCCAGGGAACTTTTTTACTCAGGCACCCTCCCTCAGGGGAAAGTTCCTTAAGTACCCTGGGAAGACTAGCGATAGGTTGGGGCAGATTAGTATGGGCATACTCTCGCCCTTTAAGAGCCAGATGAAGAAGGGCACTCAGTGCATATGAATTTTTACAGCTTTCACTTACATATCAATGGATGCTGTAAATAATTGTAATGCAGCAGGTATGGACCCACTGTCTTCCTGAACATAGCTGGCTTCAGGCTACTCCTAAGAGTGGTATGTAAGTGGTGCCCCAGGTCACCTTTTTATTCCTATACAAGGATCTAGTCTCCAATAAACCTCCAAGCTGCTACCTCTTGGAGTAGTCTCCATTCAGCAACAGCTGACCCAGGTGACTCAAGAGACAATGGCACAAAGGGAAAAGGCAGAATCATGGTCAGTAGACATGTAAAGGTCAATGAAGGCAGAGTCATTCTGGTTAATAGGTCAAATGTCGTGGCAGTCAGCACAGAGTCAGTGCAATATATAAGCAAAGGTCAGGGCAGGTGGAACTGGTTCAATATGGTAAATGGACAGAAGTCAGGTACAAAAGACCAAACAGTAACAAGCACCTTTGCAGGGACTAGCAAGCTAGGGGACCTTTTTCCTCAGCCATCCTCACTCAAGGATGGTTTCTTAAGTGTCCTCGAAAGGCTAGCTATGGGTTGGGGCACATTAGGATGGGCATACTCTCGCCCACACTGTACTGCTGTTACAATGTAAATGCTGTGCAGATAAACATTGAAGAGGATGCAGAGGTCACACAAGCACCACAGGCCCTTCAACAGCTCATCAGGAGGGGCGCTGGGAGTCAAACCCCCTTAATCTGATATTGATCTTTGAGGATACTTCATCAAGATAATGAAAACGGACAACTCTTTTAAATTATATAGCTCAACATGTTGTAGAAACCAAAATGTTATATTTAATAAAAGGAGTCTTTGCAAGGTATGGTTAGTGAACACATATCTACTGTTAATCTTTTGATGGAGTTTTCCTTTAAAAAGACTATAATGTAAGACTGACCTAGAGAGAAAAATATGAAACCAGTGCAGGCAATGCTAAATACTTAATGATAAAACTTAAAATACTAAATACAGATATATCATTTTACAGCACTTTATTCTAAACCATGTTCAATTTTTTTTACAAAGTGAAATTGACTGGTTAGGAAACCAGGCAACACCAGATATTCCTAAAGGTAATAATGAATTCTGCTATGTATCAAAAACGTCCTAGATATTCTACTACACTTGTATCTGTTGGTAGCAAACAAAAAAAAGAACAAAAAAATCAAGACACACGTTCACAAGAAAGAATGGGGCCTTGTAGCAATTACTGAGAAATTTGTCTATTTCTATTCCAAATCACATGCACCCTCTATTACATGGGTGAAACTACTAAAGGCCCAGATTTTAAACGTGTTTTCTTAGATTTTTATACTGATGACCTATGCTCAGGATAGGTCATCAGTATTTGATCAGTTAGGGTCCGAGACCCGGGACCCCTGCTTATCAGGTATTTACCAAGCACAGCACCGTACATTGTATAGCGGCTGTGCTTGGTATCACGCTCGGCAACATTCACTTCTATGTCTTCTCAGACAGCTGACCTGCGGGTGTTCCCAGGTGTCAGACCCCCACCGATCAGATACTGATGACCTATCCTGAGGATAGGTCATCAGTATCAAAATCTTGGAAAGCCCTTTAAATACTTATGTAACGGTTACATTGGCTAAAATGTATTGTCATCAAAATAACATCATTTAAGAATTGTGCTAATTTACTTTCATATGTTTCTACACTTGAAGGGGTTATCCCCATTCCCCATACGCCCGGGCCCCTCACAGAGGTTGTATTTACCTTAATCCCCGGCACCCGAGTCACTTCTGACGCCTGCACGGCCGACGCTGCATCTCTCCCTGTTGTGCGGATCAAAACATCCGCTGTCGGGGGCGAGGGGGGGAACCAATAGCAGGCTGCAACGGGGATGAGCCTTCCTAGCATCGCGGGTGACACTAGGGAGGCTCGTTCCCGTCGCGGCCTGCTATTGGCTGCCCCAACACCGGATGTTTTCATCTGTGCAACGGAGAAATGCTGCGGCAGAAGTACGGGCGTCAGAAGCAAAGCGGCTGCCAGGGAGCTAGGTAAGTACAACCTCTGTGAGGGGCCCAGGTGTATGGGGAGGCATTTTAGCGGTTTGATAACCCCTTTAACGATAGCTCAGATATGTTTACTGCTCTGCAAAGCATCTTTGAGCTGGTTAAAAATTTAATCAACTTGATTTCACTATTGTAAAAGTGACAGGTTGTACTGACTGATCATCACTTTTGCACCAGCTTCTAACTACAGACCATGGCTCTGACAAGTGGCGATGTTGGGCTGCTAGCAAACCAGACACCCTGTCATGTGTCGTGGCCTCTCTGCTCTCTTGCAAGTGCAATGAGCCGTACCATGGTACGGTTACACGGACGCCAAATTATACAGTGGGTCAGGATATGGGTATAATAGTCTATAGTTTTGTTTTTGACGCCAATTGCAGCGTGCTTAGGGTACTAACACAGGGCCCTTTAAGGTGTTGTAACTCACGTACCAGGTTAGGAATGCCAGAGTAGTGTAGTGTCTCTGTATGGTAATGGTAATGGTGTCAATGGTGTCTCCTAACTGGGTACGGCTGGGCTCCTGGATCCTGGCTCACCTGCAATAAAATGAGTGTGGTGCTAGTAGGAGTCATTGAGGAATTTGCAGCAGTAATTGAGATCCAGACTTTGGCAAAGTTCAAACTTGTCTTTACTAGTTGCAGCTTTCATTCAAGCAAGATACAGCATTAGTCTTTGGTCCCAGCAGGTATTGGCAATGTGTGGCAGGAATTTATCTTCTGCTCTATCATGTGCATGGAGCTTTGCAGGAAAAGGACGTGTGCTTAATAGCTCTTTAATGTGGCAGGAATTTGGCTTCTGCACTGTCTATCTTCTGCTGTGTGGGGACTGACTAGCTGAGGAGGAATTTACCTTCTCCTGGGTCTCTGGACGGTATTCACAGTTGGCTTCACAGGGTATGGTTCTTCCTGGAACTGGAGGTGTCTGCTTGCTTTCTTCCAGCTGAGGCTGCAATGCTAAGACTGGGGATGATGATCAATTGTCTTAGAAGAGACAAGATCCTGGCTTTTGGATCCCTATATCTGGGAGCTCCTACACACACAGTCTTCCCCTAGCAGGGGTGGCTGGCACACTAACTCTAACTTCCTTCCCTTCCCATGAAGCAGGAAATGGGTGCAGCCCACTTTGCTCACAGAAGGGGGAGCTGAACTGGAATGTACTATTCAAGCCTAGAAACACTAACCAGAACATTGCTGCCACCTGCTGGTGAACATGAAGAATGACAACAATATACATTTGACAGGGTTTTCAATGCACATTTGTGAGGATATTATGTGAAATTACATGAGATGACAATGTAAATGCTCTTAACAGGTTGTAGCGGGGTAAAAGAGTTTTGTAACACAACTCTGGGGTGTTACACAAGCTGCAGATCAGCTGATCTGGTGCTCCTGCATGCCACTGTACAATGTTCTGTTTGTCATGATAACTGACATTTACTTCTGACATCACCCAGCTGACCTATTTAACTAGATCTTGTTCTTGTCTTTGCTACCTAAAGATTAAGGTATTAATCTTTCCTTGGCTCACATTCCTATGTGTTGCAACTCTGGTTGACCCTGACTTTGACCATGGTCTTGTTCCTTGGCAGTTGTTCACGAAACCACAGAACTGGACTTCAGATATAGCAGATATAGCAGCTTTTTTCTCTGTCCTGTGAACATAGGACAGGTTCAGGCTTCCCGTCTAGTTGGGCATTGGCTACAGTTTCGGCACCTTCAGTAATGGCGCTGTGCCGTGCCTGGCGGTTCATTCTGTAAAGGACGCTGGCCTCCTGCCTTTCTGCCCCTAAGACCATTGCTCTGGCGTTGGTGCGCGCGTGCCATAGCCCGGTAGTGCGTCAGATGAAGTCTTCCGGGTCAAAAAGCCGCTACTCTAGACGTTCTTTTATCTCATCTTCAGTTGGCTCTTCTGTCTTTCCAGTGCTTGGGTTGGCTCATAAATTGTGAAAAATCAGATGATCCTTCCATCTACCTTCAGGATGTTTCTGGGCTTTATTGTGGACTCGGAACAGATGACTCTCTCTCTCTCTCCAGAGAGGCAGGATCAAGTGAAAAGAGCCGCGCAGTTCCTCATGGTACCTCGGCGGGTTTCCATCAGAACTCTCATGAAGATGTTAGGCCACATGTCAGCATCTGCGGAAGCAGTTCCTTGGGTCCTATGGCATCTACGTCCACTTCAGGAAGAAGTGTTAGCAGTCTGGAATCGCAACCAGAAGGGGTTGGACAAGACTCACTCCCTGTCAGCCGAAGTCCATTCCTCCCTCAGATGGTGGAGGAACCTATCAGATGGGAGGTCCTTGATTCAACCTCGTTGGATCACGTTGACCACAGACACCTCCCTTCTAGGTTGGGGAGCCCATCTGGAAGAGAATCCAGTACAAGGTACATGGAGTCCGCAGGAGAGACTTCTCTCGTCCAATCTGAGAGAATTGAGAGCAGTGCATCTTGCTCTCTATCTTTTTGCTCCTCTTATCCACGGGAAAGCAGTGAGAGTCCGCTCGGACAGTACGACCATAGTCGCTTACATCAACAGACAGGGAGAAACAAGATCTCAACCTCTCCTCCAGGAAGTTGGTCTAATTATTTCTTTGGCAGAAACCAGTCTATCCCACCTTCCGGCTGTTCACACCAGAGGGAATCTCAACATAGTTGCTGATCGGTTGAGTCGGGGTCTGCCAGTTCCAGACGAATGGTCACTGAACAGAGACGTCTTCACCCAGATCACTCTCCGGTGGGGTACTTCAGAGATCGACTTGATGATCTACAGCATTCAAATGCATGGGCTCCGCTGAGGTGAAATTCGTTATCCCCAAAGTCTTGTGAGACTTGAAAACTATTTTAACTGGGATCCAAAGTAGTCTTCAGTACCTACTGGTACCTGGGTATGAAAGCCGACTTCGCATCTCAGTTTTAAAATTGTTTTCAAGTTGAATAATCGATGTCCAAAGTTATTCAACGAAGTCTCGCGCGACGTCGGAGATAACAAGTTTCACCTTGGCGGAGCCCATACATTAGAATGCTGTATGGAGACGGATCTCCATACAGAAGTCAAACAAAGTTTTGACAGAAGCAACTTCAGATCTATGATACAAAGCTCACTTCTCTCAACACTACTTAAGATCACCCCTGTGAACAGCTCTCAGTGACTGACAGCTATCTTTGTATACACACTACACAGTGAATGCTATCAATCACTGATAAAACCTCCGCCGTGCATAACTAAAGACAGAACAAGCAGAGATTTAAATGTATAAATCACAAGTTTTACTGAATCTTTTCCCACAAAACTGTATGTTAATTTTCTCAGCTCCTCCTTTTACTCTATAGGATGCTGTCTACAGATTGTACTGCATTTTGTGGTGATAGATCCTCTCTAAAACCACTGACAGATGACTTGAACACTGATCATCATGTGAGTAATGCCTCATTCACACATCAGTGTTTTGGTCAGTGATTTCCAGCAGTGATTTTAAGCCAAAACCAGGTACGGCTCTAAACACAGAACAGGTGCAGATCTTTCCCTTATACATTATGTCTGTGGAGGCTCCAATCCTGGTTTTGGCTCACAATCACTGATGTAAATCACTGACTAAACACTAATGTATGAATGAGGCTTTATATACAGCAGCAACTGAGTGGTCAGTCCTTGAAGTTCATGTGTTAGAAGCAAGAAAAATGGGCAAGTTCCATAACCAGAACATCTTTTATATTAAAGACATAAAAGATTTTATTAAATATTTTCAATACATAACAAGTACAAATCAAATTAAACGTTGGCTATATGAATTGATAACTAAGGTATGATTAAGTGCTTGCCAAAGTACTTAAATGAAGAATATGAACAACATTGACAGAGGCCAAATGGTGACAGCTAGACAACTGAGTCAGAGCATCTCTACAATGGCAGGTCTTGTGGGGTATTCAGTGGTTTGTACCGACCACAACTGGTCCAAAGAAGAGCAACTGGTAAACCAGCAACAGAGTCATGGGAGTTCAAGGCTCATTAATACAGGTGGGAAATAAAGGCTAGCCCATCTTGTCCCATCTTGTAGAAAAGCTACTGCAGTACAATTTGCAGAAAATGTTAATACTGTTTTAAAATATAAAGGTGTCAGAAGATACAGTACAGTGAATCCACAGACACAATAGAGTGCCCAAGATGACCCCTACTCACTGCCAAAAAACACCTACAATTTAGATGTGAGCATCAGAAGTGGACGATGGCACAATGGTGGAAGAATATGGCCTGGTCTATATGACCAGCACATTTTTTTAAGTGGGTTTTACACACATCCCACAGTGGTATTACTGTGATTCATGAGCTACAATGTTGCCATATGAAGAACTGTGATTGTTGGATATCTTCTCAGCTTAGCAAAACATTGAAGTTGCATGTGAGTCAAGGTAGTGCTCTAATTTTACCATGGGCCCAGTGATCCTGTGTCCTGTGTTGCAATTAAATCCTAGACCCAAAAAAAAAAAAAAAAGGTAGTGATGTTTTTTAAAGAAGTGGAAGAGTTATTTCAAATGTTTAAATCACATTTTTATGTTTAACATATTTTAAAACATTTTTGATGATGTTTTAATTTTTCATAGTAAGAAAAGACCGGCACTCACTGTAGCTTGAAGAAAAGGAAATCTTTATTGTCACATATGATCCGTGACGCGTTGCGACTCACATCTGGAGCCTTCCTCAGACGTATAGGATATGGTACAGTTTCTGTATGGTAATGTTTCATGTCAATATCTATATTTAAACAAAAACCATAAAATCGTGCAATTTTTGCACTGGCCACTAAGCCTAATAATAGGCTCTACTTCTTGGTCTGTACAGATCACGTTACTACAGTTATCTGCTTATCTGTAATTTTAATCCTGCCTATAATGATGTCAAATATGTGTATAGATAAGACATCATCCACCATCACAATAGGTTATTGTCAAAGATTATCTATTCTTTCCTTGTACAATGACCTCTGTACAGGTCACAAAGCGTGCCTAGAAAACTCTCCCATAGAAGTCAATGAGGTCCCCTCCTGACCATTGACTCTAAGGCCGTAAAGCACTTTTCTAAATGCTTTGCAATTGCTGTTATTAACAGCTCATGCAAGATGGCCGCCCCCCATAATCATGTTCAGGAAATAGAATGAAAAAAATCTACAATTAGAAAATAAAAACAGATTAGAAAAAAGGATATATGCTACTATCTAATTTTAACTGACAATAAAAGATAAAATTGTGCGTAACAAATTTACTTTAAAGGAAACGTGTCACCAAAAATGTTTTCTGCCAATTAAAACCCGATTTTTCTAATCTGTTTTTTATTTTCAGAGGTCATTGTACAAGGAAAGAATAGATAAGCTCTGACAATCACCTATTGTGAATAGTGGAATCTGTCTTATCTATGCACAGAGGTGATATTGCTACAGGCAGAATGAGTTAACTGCAGTAAAGTGATCTTTAAAACCCAAGAAGCTGAGCCAATTATTAGACTTAGCGGCCAGTCTGAAATCTGTAGAATTTTATCTTTTTTTTTTTAAATATATGAAATACATGGAAACATCAAAAATTCTTGAAAATATGTTAAACATTAAAAAAAATCATTCACATCCATTTAAGTTGCATCTATATTACAATGTTAAAAAAGCAACAAAAAATAATTAATTATCAGTTCCTAGCTTATTAGCTAGGAGTTAAAAAGTCAAAATATAATAAAATACATTGTACACTTACAAAATTAAGACAAATATGAATATATATAAAAAATATATAATCACTGACGTTTTTGCAAATAACTTACGGTATATCAATAGCCTGCAATATTTCTGATAGTGTGAGAAACAGGGTCTAGAACTGGAATTATATTTCCTCAGACTTATAAAAATGTCATAGCTATGTCTGACTCTTTTAATATGCAATAATTTGCTGCCACATGCGTAAGATAGTTTTCTTTTACACCCCTTAATTTCCAAGTGCCTATACTTTCTCGTTGCACGAACAGAACAAACATTTTTTTCTCTGAGAAAATAATATATCTACAGAAATTACATGGCACTGGCACATACGGGGCCGTGGGAAGACATTTATTCTATTGTGCTATTTTTGTGTCCTGTGCCTTTAATTGTTAAGTCTACTAGGCACACAAAAGAGGTTATGTCCCTTGCTGAGACTTATAAAGCTGCATGAAAATTTAGAAAAAGCAGGTGCAGTGGAAGATTTAAAAAAATTATAGTGCTTGACTATAAGTTGGCACAATCTATGTAAAGTATCTTTTTATAGCTGAACTTTTAAAAAGCGTATAATTACATAGAAAGTTCCCATTCAGCGCGCGAGTGTGAGGAGCTTATCTGGGATACTTCCTGCTTCAGATCAGTGGAGCACAACAAGTTGTTAATGAATGTTGAGTAAGTCTTGTTTGACCCTACCAAAACAGTTCTTTATTATGGTGGCAGATGGTTCACTAGTATTTACATCATCATGGATAATGCTGACAGCAAAAACTGCTGTAATGAAAACACAGTGTCGAATGCAGAATCTACATCGTGAGTGCACTCTGGAAAAACTGCTGTGGAGTTTATCTTGTGGAAATGTAGAGGATATAAGTTGTATTGTGAGGGTATTTTTAAGTACTGATTGGTTCTGTCCCCTTTAATTATGTCCTCATTTATATATTACGTTTAATACTCTGTGTAATAAACTTTTCCTTCTTATGTAGTGGGTTAGAGATAGTACTCATCCCCCATTATGCTGATAAGAACCCATTCCTGAGTGATAGAGACATGCATGATGCACACTGGAACTGTGGGAATAACTGTGGTCTGCACTAACAATTAAATGGGATTCCACCTGGAACTTCATCCTAGGTAGGAAGTAAGTATTGATTTGCCCTGATTTTACCCTGGGGTGTCGGTCATGTGTTATCATTTGGTAGGCAGCCATGTGTTATAGCATGTTTAACAGGATCCCTATTTACTTTTTATTATTCTGTATTTGACTTGTCTGTGTTATCTTATATTTAATCACGCTCATTAAATATAGTTATTCACTTAGCCTGTGTAAAATTATTGATTCTCAAATCTTTTGAATTCATGTTACGTTACACAAGTGTAGCAGAATAGCATTGCTAATATTTCATGGGCTCTTTATAGTACTTTACGACAACCTACCATGAATATTTTGACTATGCACCAGAAAGGACAAGTGCATCATCTGTTCCCATTGTTTTGCCTATTCGTCTGTTTAGTTATTTCCAGTGCTTTTATAGTGCTTAGTGCCAAGGCCCACTTATCATTGGAGCACTTCAAGAACCTGGCTCTATCTCAGGCTGTATAGCAGCTAGAAATATAAGACACTGACTATCACAATAAACAGGTATTTTTAATTAATTTTTGAAAACAAACCAGTCTGGACCCCAGGGCAAACTGGGTTTCTGCATAGGGCTGCATAGTTCATGGCCAACACTAAAATATGTGTAAGGGATGTATTTTTCTTAGCTTTGTGGTTACTTCTCAATAGCAGCTCTTTTAATAACACCTGTCCACACATGTTGGATCATTTTTATAAAATGACAGAAAAAATTGACACCACCTTTTTTTACCTATGTAAACGTAGCCACTATTTTTTGACTAGAAAAGGTTATAACACTAGATGTATATCTGTATTTCTGGGACACAGATATAGCTGAGTAAAATGGCTTTAAATACACTGGCTGGTGCACGGAGATCCTACAGTACTCTACCAGCCCCATCGTTAATTGCCTTCTCGTGCTGCCGATGTCATTCCATAAGAGCCATGGGATTACTAGACCTAGTAAGCACCGCTGGAAGATGGCATGGGAGCGGGGAAAAGTGACTATGTATTGATTGGAATTGTCTGACATAATTGTTAGGATTTTTTGGGGGGGAGGCACTATCGCTGTGTGGTACTTTGCTTTTCAGGATGAAAAGTATCTGTGGCACTGATTTTATGGGGGTACTACGTGTGGAACTACAATTTTTTTGCCAGTAAATGCAGAAAAAGTCCTTTGAAGATGGCACTGTCAAGTCACTAGTTATAAAAAAAAAAATGACTTTGCTTTTCTGAGCCAGACTGACTACTTTGTCCAGTCATGTTGTGCCCTGCTGGACAACAGAATTAAGTGAGTAGTATTACACATAAAAATGGGCTACACATTAGCTCTCCCCCTTTTGATTTCTGCTTTTCCGAATATACTAAGAGTTTTTTGGAAGGGCATTGATTCTATGGCTTGCACTATGTGTGACACAGTAATATTTAGCAGGCACAGCATATGATGTCATACACAGGAGATATAGTTTCTGAAGCCATTATGTTCGGGAGGGTGGGGCATGTTTGTAGTATTATTATATATTATATGTAGGAGTACAGTGTGTAAAGCAATATTATATTAAGGGGGCAAGGTGTGTGGTACTTTTAACTATTTTGTATCAGTTTATATTAGTATAGAGTGTAAGGATGTGCTGCAAAAGCAAGAAGACAAATAAATCAGCAGCAAAGTCTGCAGAAACAAGTCGTGACCGGGGGAAGTAAATCAACAATGATGTGTGGTGTTAATCTAATTTGTGAATCAACTCCAATCATGCCTTACCATTTTTTACTTGGTAGAAACTTTTATTGAAGGGATAATCTGACTTTGCAATTGATCTCTGTACTGTCTGTGGTCCTGAGGCTGTATTTATTTTATGAGCTCAATTCTGGTGCTGTGTTTATTTTATGACCTTGGTTCTGCTGCTGTATTTATGTTATGAGCTTCGTTCTGGTGCTGTATTTATGTTATGAGCTTGGTTCTGGTGCTGTATTTATGTTATGAGCTTGGTTCTGGTGCTGTTTGTATGTTATATGCCTAGTTCTCCTGTACTGACTTTGGTTTAGGGGATGTACTTATGTATAAACATGGTTCTAGGGCTATATTTATGTTATGAACCTGGTTCTGCTGCTGTATTTATGTTGTGAGCTTGATTCTGGTGCTGTTTGTGTAAGATTAGTTCTGGTCTGTGTTCATGTACTGAGTTTGGTTCTGGTAATGTGCTTGTGTTTTGAGCTTAGTTCTGGGGCTGTATTTATGTAGTTAGCTTGCTTCTGGTGTATTTGTTATGGTCTTGGCTCTGGACCTGGGTTCATGTTATGAGCTTGGATCTAGTGCTGCAAAGTGAATCAATGCTACAGAATAAATAAATCCTCCTGCAAAAATGTATGTGAATTGCAATAAATATATAATTGAAGGGTTTGTACAGAAGTAATAGTGGCTCTCCCAGATTACTTCCTGGAGTGGTGCTCTTGTCTAAAGTGGTTCACCTAACCACTGATGGATGTCTAAATGATAAAATAAGGAAATAGACAGGCACTCTATATCTGATTTTAAAAGATATTTATTGTTGGATCTTATACAGAGTTTTTATTTAATAATGATTTTAAAACATTTGGAGTGGTGTTCTGAAGGAATTAATATATGGGAGTGTGGGGGGCTTAATGTTGGTATTATCACCCAAAATAGTGTGGTAAGGATGTGATGGAGAGTGATGTGGATCTTGGGGGTATCGGAAGAAAAACTAAGGATGGTCGTGTAGGTGAAAAAAGTATGGTATATACGTATAGAATATGTAATATAAAAAGGTCCAATGGTGTCCAAGGAGTGGGTGTCCGAAAAAAGTTGTGTCTAGGAATGTCCAAAAAATATATATAGGAATGTCCAAAAATATATATAGGAATGTCCAAAGATATATAAATGTCCAAAGATATATAGTGTCCAAGGAATATACGGAAATTATCCCAAAAATGTATATAAGGTGATTGTCCCAAAATATATAGGAAAGGTAAAAATATATATTATAAAAATATTAAATTGAAAAATATGGTAAAAATAAGGTAAAGATAAAAGGATAAAAACAAAGCTAAGAAAGGATTTGAGGTTGGTCCAGTATTGATAGTCTTTGCAGGTGTAAATGGCGAGCGTAAATATAGGTAATACTTATCTGCCGTCAGTTTTTTTTTTCACTTTATGGTTTATTACTGGTGGCGTTCCACACAGCAAATAATAGTACCGAGTTTGATACCTGTTTTGGTGGAGCAATAGTCGGTATGGTCTTCCCGGTGGTTGGTTTTGTCCACACTGTGTGTTGCGCGCTCTTTCCTGCTTGTTCGGCGTCTCACGTGATCAGACACGTGGTAGTAAGCCGTTCGGTTGCTGAGTTTATCTTCGTATCTCAAACCTTAAAGATTCGTATACTTCAAAGATTCGTAAGTAGGTTTCCTATGTGGTTGCGATAATCCAGGGTCACCTCGTCCGTTCCTCGATATGGGTACTCCACCCCATCCGGATATTATGATGTAGCGCTGCGGCCTCAACTCCCCGCCGGTGCCGGCTCCTTCCTACGTTCTACTCAGACCCTTTTCTCGACGCACAGACCCTCCTTCTCTTCACCCTTTCCGGTTCCGGGTTGCCACACCTCCTCCTCTTCCCCTCAGACCGGTCACATTGCCTGCAGCCGCCTTCTTCTTCCTCTAGGAGAGCGCCCTCTGCTGCCCGTCACTGCGGACTGCGCTACGCTCCGGGGGCAGGCTGCTACCTGAGCGGCGATATTGTCGCGATATCGCAGTGTAACTTCAGTATCTGTCAGATATTGTCGCAATATCGCAGTGTAACTTCAGTATCTGTCAGATACTGAAGTTACACTGCGATACCGCCACAATATCGTGCATATATTAATTCCTTCAGAACTCCACTCCAAATGTTTTAAAATCATTATTAAATAAAAACTTTGTATAAGATCCAACAATAAATATCTTTTAAAATCAGATATAGAGTGCCTGTCTATTTCCTTATTATATAATTGAAGGGGCTTCCCTTGCCTGTACGTATTGATGACCTATCCTTAGGATAAGTCATCAATATCAGATTAGTGCTGATCCAAAACCCCCACTGATCAACTGTTTTTGGCAGCCACTGGCACCACCGATCTGTATGCTAATGGTGACTATAACCACCAAGCTAGTGCCACTATTTATAATCATTAAGTGTGTAGCCCTAGGTGGAATAAACTTGGTGTGACCCATATAGCTATGCTACTGTGATTAAGATATTCCAGTGGTAAATAGGAAATGTATGAATACCACTGTGCACAAGAGCATAATATTCTGCCTTTCAAGACCTTGTTATCAGCAAAAAGGCATATCCAGATCAACAAGCTCATATTGGGCTATTCAAAATATATGTCAAATACAAATCGCACAAGGGTTATCTCATAAAGACAAACCTTTTTTAAATGGAGTCAGCCCAGCTAATCACTTTGGATCCAAGCCACATCTATCCCCACTGCATGGGAAATGTAGTAATATATGGACTGGGTGGGGATGCCAGGATGTGAGCCACATTTTGTAAGCAACTTTCTCTTCCTTGGCTCATAAAGGGGGATTTAGAGAAGCGGGAGACAACCTGTTTACATTGAAATAAGCCAAGTGAATACATTTCTTCAGGTGGTACTGCCACCATCTTTAACCCCATCAAACTAACATGAGTATTACATTGTGTGACAAGCACTGATTCTAAATATGTATTTCTTTTAGTCAAAGTCACTTGCATTCCCCCACATTTTGATTTAATGGACATGCCTTCTCCTTCCCTGTACTCTGCCACACCTCTTGAATTTTCATAATCAGCTGTTTTTGGGCTGGATGGGAAGGTGAGCACTTTATTTGAATACCAAAACTACTGAGCTTATGCACATGATTAGGTAGGGGTGGATTGGGAACTTAAAATGGCACTGGAAAAAAAAAAGTGCCCCATGTTGTAGGTGGGTCCAATTTGACAGAAGAGGTCAAGCCAACACAATTAGGCGGGTCAATAATACCATCATTCAGTATAAAGTATTGCCCCAACAGAACAAAATACCACAGTGCATCACAAAATACTACCCCAGCAGCACCAAATCAAAGCACAAAATACTCCCAGGAAACTTCCCCTTTGTTGTTGCAAGCACCAGATGCCATATTCTGTCCTACTCCTTCCTCTCTTGTTGCTCATAAAGATATTGAGGAGGGAGCTTAGGAGGTGAAACATAGGCAGCATTGAGCCAGTCTTACCTTCTGTATGCTGCCTGGTCTTTCAGTGCTATCAAACATACAGGATAATACAACACTATATACCTATTACATCCAGTGATGTCTTCTCTGACTTGTACATTTCCTCATCATCTCTATTTAGCCTAGACTGCCATGATGACTTCTTTTAGCCATGTCTCATCTTGGTCATCAGATCTTAGCTTCCTAACTTTTTCATCATCATCATCCCCACCTTTGTAATACAAACTCCCCGTCCTGGAGCCTGGACAGTGTCCTCCTGCTGCCACCCCCATACTGTTCTCTCCTGTGCTCCCCAATATCCCAAAAAACCATACTGCAGAAAATAAAATATCTGACTCTGGTACCATGCTGCCATTTACGGATCAGTACACAGGCCTTTTCTAGCCTGCTACCTAAGATGTATGTGTCCCTGTGACCTATGAAGATGAATTGGGGGCAGTTAGTGATTGGTTCATGTCTCCTGCTGCAGAATTCAATGGCAGTATTTAATGGCGATACGGTTTAATTCAGGAAGGTGACCTGTGGCTTACCTCTCAGACTTGTCAGGCCTCTGGCTAGATACATAAGGAACTGGCACTGGGAGTGTTGATTGCAGGCAGTGATGGCCAGTTTGCATTGTTCGCCCGCGAACATATGCGGGCTGCCATCTTTTTTCACAAGTCCGGCAAGGCACAGGTAAGCTCTTACCTGTGCCTGTGTGCGAGCCAGTCTGAAAACAAGTGCAGTCAGCGGGGGCAGGCAGTTCCGAAAACAGCCACCGGGGGCCTTCATCGGGCTGTTCTCGGAACTGCCTGCTCCCGGTGACCGCATTTGTTTTCAGACCGGCTTGCGGCACAGGCACAGGTAAGGGCTTACCTGTTTATTCTCGTCAAGGGAAAATAGTCAAGGGTAGTTGTAGAATCAAAGCTCGCTATCACTGAAAACAACTACCTAAAATATAACTTTTATTTAAGGTTACTAAAAATGGAGATCCCTATCAGGGGGACCCAAGATTAGACATGGACAAACATGAAAAAAACATAAAAGTAGCAACTGAGGACCTGGCAGAGGGTTGATGCTGACGGAGGAGGAAAGGGGCAACACGTCTAAGTATCAGTGTCTGTCCCTAAGGTATCCCTTAAACTCTCCTCAGCCCAGAGATGCACCTGGATGGTAGGAGCACTCTGTCCACGTGCCTCGGCTGCCTGTCCTTATACCGCCCTTGGTATACTAACCCATATGGATGTCTGGGTACTTGTATAAACTGAATACATTACACATACAAAACTTGATATCATGTCACTTGTCCCGATGCGTTTCCCCTTTCAGTTAAAGAAAGGTTTGTCAGGGGACACAAGTATGAATCTGTGTCACAGATAGACACCGAATACAAAAACGAAACCAAAACAAAAACTGGAGAACCCCCAAGCCAGGGAAAAAGGGGAAAGGGGAAACGCGTCGGAACAAGTGACATGATATCAAGTTTTGTATGTGTAATGTATTCAGTTTATATAAGTCCCAGACATCCATATGGGTTAGTATACCAAGGGCGGTATAAGGACAGGCAGCAAGGGGTATCACGATATACGTGTCGCCAACAGGCTAAATAGAAGAAGACCAGTGTGATACTTATCTGGTGACGAACTTCCGGTTCCTGCTGATAGATCAAGGATGTCTGGCTTGAGGGGCTCCAGGGGGCAAAAATGATGTAGCTTACCTGTGCCTCGCCAGACTTGTGAAAAAAGATGGCAGCCCGCATATGTTCGCGGGCAAACAATGCAAACTGGCCATTACTGATTACAGGATCACAGTGGCCACTAGAGGGTGAGTTTTACAAAAGTAATGAAATCTTCCAGCTATACAACAGTGGTATTAGCTGAGGGATGGCAAATGTGGTGACATTCTCTTTAAAGAGGGACTTTGGACTTGCGCTATATTAAAACTCACAGCCGTCACTTAAGTTAACTTATATATTATTGATATCGAGGATGGAATTAATAGCACTGTTAGTACTGTGCAGTCTATGGAAGATGTCCAAAAAATACAAGCTGACACTCTCTTAGTGTTTGGGCATCAACTTGGCAAATAAGGTTCAATGTGGATAAATGTAAAGTTATGCATCTGGGTAGTAAGAACACCGGGAATGTAATGACACTGGGATAGTCACTTGTAAAGAAGGATTTGGGTGTACTTGTAGATCATAGATTAAATAATAGCATACAATATCAATCAGCTGCTTCTAATGCTAGCAGGATATTGTCATGTATTAAAAGAGGCATGGACTTATGGCACACAGATGCAATATTACCTCTTTACAAAGCTTTGGTTCAGCCTCATCTGGAATATGCAGGCAAGTTCTGGGCACCAGTCTATAGAAACTATGCCCTAGAGCTGGAAAAAGAAAAGCAACTAAACTGATAAGGGGCATGATAAACTATTAAAACATTTGGTGAAAAGCTGTTTCATGTAAAATTCCCTTAAACAATAAGGGGGCACTGCCTCTGACTGGAGAAGAAAAAGTTTAGTATACAGAGCCATGCAGGCTCCTTTATTGTAAGAACTGTAAATCTGTGGAATAGACTACCTCATGACGTGATCACAACAGGAAAAGTAGACTGTAAAAAAAAAAGGCTTAGATGATTTCTTAAAAGAAAATAGCATTAATGCTTATGAAAATGTGTAAAAGTCTGGGTCTCACTCCCCTTCCCTAAAATTCATATCCTCTACCTAACCCATGGTTGAACATTTTTCAACTGTAGGAACTATGTGTATATTCTCTGGTGATGAGTGTGGGTGGCCAGATGAGTGCAGTAGTTGTACTCACGGTCCTGGGCCAGCTTGCAGTAACGGGGTGGGCGCCACGGTTATTCCCTTCGTAACACACTCTGGTTCTCAGGTTTCTCTTGCCTGATGGTGGTCGAGGTGCTCTTGATGTTGACTGTTTTCAGTGCGAGGCAGGGTCCCCTTGTGGTGCAGATGTAGTGTAGAAATAATAAACGCAGTATCTTCAGATGTTTCAGATGTAGCGTGTTTCTCATTGGGGGAGCAGTCCCACCGCATGTGAACCACAGAAATATAGTGGCAAATATGGGGGAACTGCTCAAACCCCAAACACTGTAGCGTGTTTCTCATTGGGGGAGCAGTCCCACCGCATGTAGACCGCAGCAAACGACCATCCCCAGCAAATAATGCGTACAATGGAGGACGCCGGCGCGGTCCACATGCACCACAAAGGCATCCTACACAGACCGGAGCATTGTGCGGATGAAAATACAATTATAGAAATCACAGAAGAAAATGCACCAAACGGATATGCCACTGACTATACTAGCTGGTCATACAAGCAGATATTAAAAGCTGAGACTTTTGCCAATATAGTCCTGTCAGGAACATATCGGAGCCCATCATGCACCACGTCACGGTCTCTCAGCATGGCAGGGGTCCTACCACTACGCTAACTGTGGTGTGAACACAGTCTGAAGGTGATGAAATCCAGCTCACAGCCAAGCTTCCACACAACCACATAGCAGGACAACTAATGCAATGTGAATAAAGCAAGACTGTAAGCCACACCCATATCAGACGGTGTGATGGAGGCCACCAGGTGCAAAAGAATGTTTAAATGCCAGATAAAGGCACATTCAATACATATGTTTGGGGTTTGATCAGTTCCCCCATATTTGCCACTATATTTCTGTGATTTTGTTTTATATGTATTGAATGTACCTTTACCTGGCATTTAAACATTCTTTTGCACCTGGTAACCTCCATCACATGGTCTGATATGGGTGTGGCTTACAGTCTTGCTTTATTCACATTGCATTAGTTGTCCTGCTAGGCGGTTGTGTGGAAGCTTGGCTGTGAGCTGGATTTCATCACTACGGCATACATATTAGGACATCGTCAGACATCATCCACAACTCCATCCTCCGTCAGGCAAAACTCCATCAGCCCTCAGACATCAGACAAAACTCCGTCCTCCGTCAGGCAAAACTCCATCAGACATCAGACAAAACTCCGTCCTCCGTCAGACAAAACTCCATCAGCCCTCAGACATCAGACAAAACTCCGTCCTCCGTCACCCAAAACTCAATCAGACCTCAGACATCAGACAAAACCTCCGTCCTCCCTCAGCCCAAAACTCCATCAGACCTCAGACATCAGACAAAACTCTCCGTCCTCCAGTCAGGCCAAACTCCATCAGACCTCAGACATCAGACAAAACTCCGTCCTCCGTCACGCAAAACTCCATCAGACCTCAGACATCAGACAAAACTCCGTCCTCCGTCAGCCAAAACTCCATCAGACCTCAGACATCAGCTAAAACTCCTGTCCTCCGTCAGACCAATCAGACCAGACATCAGCCAAAACTCCTGTCCGCCCTAACTCAAAACTACGTCCTCACCTAACTCAAAATACCCTACTACCACACTCTTCAACCTGACGGAGCTGCTAGCTGCTGGAGAAGGCAAAGGACCTGTGATGACGTCATGACCATGTGACGAGTCACGTGTGTGGGAGGGGTTCAGATGTGCACAGCAGCTGGTAGAGTGTACAGAACAGTAGCCATCAAATAGAGCTCTGCACTAGAGATGTGTGTGTAACCTGCATGTAGCAGAGCTGTGTACTGTGTTACAGAAATGTATGTGTAACCTGCATGTAGCAGAGCTGTGTACTGTGTTACAGAGATGTATGTGTAACCTGCAGGTAGCAGATCTGTATGTGTAACCTGCAGGTAGCAGAGCTGTGTACTGTGTAGCAGATCTGTATGTGTAACCTGCAGGTAGCAGAGCTGTGTACTGTGTTACAGAGATGTACGTGTAACCTGCAGGTAGCAGAGCTGTGTACTGTGTAGCAGATCTGTATGTGTAACCTGCATGTAGCAGAGCTGTGTACTGTGTAGCAGAGCTGTATGTGTAACCTGCATGTAGCAGAGCTGTGAACTGTGTAGCAGAGCTGTATGTGTAACCTGCATGTAGCAGAGCTGTGAACTGTGTAGCAGAGCTGTATGTGTAACCTGCATGTAGCAGAGCTGTGTACTGTGTTACAGGAATGTATGTGCAACCTGCAGGTAGCAGTGCTGTGTACTGTGTAGCAGAGCTGTACGTGTAACCTGCATGTAGCAGTGCTGTGTACTGTGTAGCAGAGCTGTATGTGTAACCTGCATGTAGCAGAGCTGTGTACTGTGTTACAGGGATGTATGTGCAACCTGCAGGTAGCAGTGCTGTGTACTGTGTAGCAGAGATGTGTACTGTGTTACAGAGATGTGTGTGTAACCTGCATGTAGCAGAGCTGTGTACTGTGTATATAGAGCAGTGTGTGTAACAGCATGTAGCAGAGCTGTGTACTGTGTTACAGAGATGTGTGTGTAACCTGCATGAAGAAGTGCTGTGTACTGTGTAGCAGAGCTGTATGTGTAACCTGCATGTAGCAGAGCTGTGTACTGTGTTACAGGGATGTATGTGCAACCTGCAGGTAGCAGAGCTGTGTACTGTGTTACAGAGGTGTGTGTGTAACCTGGGAACTATAAAAAAGTGTAAAAAAACCCCATAAATATTCAGATCACCCCCCTTTTCCCAAAATTAAAATAAAAGACACATCATGGGTTTCGCAATGTGTAAAAACGCCCATTGTATAAAAATATATTCCCCATACGGCAAACAGCAAAACAGAAAAAAAAAAAGAGTCCAAATGTCCGATTCGCCGTTTTTGGTCACTTCATTTGCTACAAAAATGTAAATAAAAAGTGATCAAAAAGTCTTAAACACCCCAGAATGGTATCAGTAAAAAGTTTAGATTGCCCCGCAAAAAATGAGCCCCGACCCAGCTCCGTACACATAATTACAAAAAAGTTATGGGGCTCAATATATGGCGACAAAAAAAATCGGATATTTTACATTTTTTATCACTATTAAAACGCAAGAAAAACTATACATATAAGGTATTGCCGGATTCGATCTGACCTGTAGAATAAAAGTAACCAGTCAGTTTTATCGCACATCGAATGTCGTAAATAAAAATCACGTAAAACTGTGGTGGAATTGCTTTTTTTTTTTCAACAGGAAGAATGGGCAGTTTTACCATCTGAGAAAATAAAGAGCCTCATCCACAACTACCACAAAAGACTTCAAGCTGTCATTGATGTTAAAGGGGGCAATACATGGTATTAATAACTGGGGTGTGTAAACTTCTGACCAGGGTCATTTGGGGAGTTTGTGTTGTGATTATGATTTATAAAGAGTAAACACCATAAATGGCTTCAGCCGACCACTAACCATGAGCGAGAGAAAAGTGTCCGTGTTATCATTCATATTCTCTGAACAATGGTTAAAGGGGTATCCTCATCTTAATGATCACTGTTACATCTGTTAATGATTTGACAGTGATAATTTTTCTAAATACATTTTATTACCCAATTCCCATCCTTTTTTAGAAAATAAGTCCCCTCTTACCTGATGTTGTCTTTGGTCTCCCCTGGTCACGGCCACCTCTCCTGTCGAATCCAGCCAGGCCACGCTTGCGCAGAAGACAGAAAATTCTCTCCCGGCTGGGCCGCGCAATGTCCTGAACGCGCATGCAGCC